>NW_019448081.1:0-1116 GCF_002814215.2 Seriola lalandi dorsalis | reverse complement strand
AAACAACTGAGCAGCCAGTGGAGATTTTGAAGCCATCTAATCCCGGTAACTCTTATGAGTGATGATTTAAATGTGCATGATGCAGAAGTTTTCTTATTTACCAAAATTACAGCAGAATGTAAATAAAATGAGCTTTAAGTGCACAACATTTATAACAAGCTACTGTATTAACAGAGTGCCTGATTAGTGGTGAAACTAAATATAATTTACTCCTAATTCCTATGCAAAATGTATGATACTAAGTGTTGCTACAATCACAAGGATAGTTGTGAGCTGTTATATAACTTGAAATGACATTTACATGGTCTTAAGCCATAAAGGTGTGCTCTTTTCTTTACTGATCTTTTGATATTTTTCATGCACTGTACAGATTTAATTACAGTCTGTTGGGCTTGGAACATTTCACATAGCAAAGGCATGATGTGCAACTTGAGCCATGGTCTTTCACAACTGTCAAACTGCTGAATTCATCAAATGCTAACAAGATTTGAGGAAGAAATCTGTTTTTGTTGGGATTTCAGATTTCTTGAAAAAGACAGTAATGCCTTCATCCCCTATGTCCTACCTAATAATGATGTGTTTATTTTCCACTTTGCTACCCTTTGGCAATGAGGAAGAACAGGTCTTTTACACAGCGCTACAGCTACAGCCTTCCGTCCTATGTAAGAATGAGTTTGTGGAAATGCATTAAAGAACATTTAACCACATGTGGTGTAATCATTTGTTTTTTACTCAGTCCTCCATTCTTGTCAGGCAGTGAAACGTGGCAATCACACAGACCGTCTCATGTTTGAAATTGATAGTCATGTCTGAGACAGCATTTTCTTTCAACTGCAACA
Organism: Seriola lalandi dorsalis; assembly: GCF_002814215.2. Classification (NCBI taxonomy): domain Eukaryota; kingdom Metazoa; phylum Chordata; class Actinopteri; order Carangiformes; family Carangidae; genus Seriola; species Seriola lalandi. The sequence goes on along the minus strand of NW_019448081.1, from coordinate 277 downwards.
AAGGGCAAATGACTAAAACACATGGTTTATTTTAGAGGGTGTCTGTGTGTTCACCACATACTTGGGAAAGATCTCATAGACATACAGGTATTAGCCAGAGGGTGATACATATACATCACAATAACATGACAGTATCAAAGTGGATGAGAATATCACATAAACTATTAAATAAATAACCTAATTGGCTTTACCTCAAGATTTGAATTATATATGCTCAAAGGAAAGTGAAAATTCCCAGTAGTGTAATAAATAAACTGACATCTTGCCAAAATCTGTG
>NW_019448080.1:0-1157 GCF_002814215.2 Seriola lalandi dorsalis | reverse complement strand
ACACACACACACACACACACACACACACACACACACACACACACACACACACACACTCACACACACACACACGGCCCACAGGCAAAGGTAAATAAAGGAACAGGCAGGAAAAATGAACTTTCAGGAACTAATGTGTTTACTCATTAGTTTGAGTTGAGCTGGAGGCCAAATGAATTGAGTTTGTCTCACCTTGATCGAACATCGTGTCAGCACAATTCCCAGTGTTTGTTTAACATATTAATTAAAAGTAACATGTTTAAGTGTCTGGTTTAAATTCAGGTCTTATATCAAATGTGTGTGGAAACTCGTAAGTCAGGACCGATAAGGCGATGCACTGGAATTGCCGTTTAACAGAGTTAAAAGTCACAAAATTTCACAGCCTAAAGTCGCTGAATAGAAGGAAAGCAATGTTATTTTTGATATATTTCAATCTAGAAATGCAGTCAAGTGGCTGTTGTTACAGGTAACACCCTTAACTCTTCCCTGTGTGTCTGTAATCCCCAGAAAACCAAAACCAGGGGTCATTAGCTCAAGCACTTACAGTAGATTAACTTTGTTGTAGCTCTAAAGGTTTCATGGAAGCGGCTGATGTGAGCAAAGCATGTGACTAAAACGTTGGTTTCTTTTAACCATGAGGGTAACCTTTCTCAAACCTTTACCAAGTTTTTTTTGTTGCCTGAGACATTAGGGTACTGCAGGAAATTTAAAAGCGAGCAGACCAGTCCTCTTCCTAATATACCTCTAACTTGACTTTCTGGGCCTGGCTCTGCATATTGTCATTTGGACTGAAGGATGTCCTTAATGGTCCTTCATGAGTGTTTGACTCTGCAAGTGATGGATGCTCATCGTTCCGGCTATTAGGATTTCCCAAGAATTTAGTTGTAATTTATAAACTGTAATCTGATGTCAGATCCGCCAACAGCTTCTTACCTATTGGTGCCCTTATCTTAACCGTACTCACAATATGAATCCAAAAGTGGAAAGTCTGAGTACTATGATGTTTTTAAATGTTACAAGGCCACAGTTAGTCAAAGGTTCTCTTCCTGTTCCTTGACATCCACTGATTACTTAATGATTAATAGAAACAACGACATCAGTTTGGCTGATCTGTATAATGATGCATCATGATCATCAGTCTGTCTTATGATACCCTCATA
>NW_019448079.1:0-1561 GCF_002814215.2 Seriola lalandi dorsalis | reverse complement strand
AAAAAAAAAAAAAATATTGGGGTCTTAATTAAAGAACATAAAACAAAGTATGGGCCATTGACCTGATGATGGTGCTAGGCAAAAAAGTAATTGATCACCAAAGTTATTACAATTCATCCTCAGGGGGATGTGAATATCTGTCCAAATCTTTGTGCCAATCAATCTAGAACCAGTGCTCTTTCATGACAATCCAAGTTGTTGGTGGTGCTAGAGGAAAAGTCAGATGGTGGATCACCAAAGTCAACACAGGGAAGCATGAACGTCTGTCTAAATGTGTGCCAATCCATCCAGTGGATGTTGGGATATATTATTCTAGACCAAAGTGCTGGACTGACTCCTGAGAGCGTGCTGCTAGCACGGCTAATAACCTTCGAGAGGAAGAGATACCAGGTTCTCAGTTGGTAACAGCCTCCATTAATCATAATAGAATACAACAACTGAAAAAACTTTAACTGCTGATGTGTAAAACTACTGAGGCTCGTCTCTTCAGCCACACAAGAGAACCCGCAGACAGGTGATTTGTAACAGCTTAGGAGTATCTGAGGGATGTTTTTGAACATCCACAGGTCACGTTGACCCCACAGATCATAAGTCAGTCAGGTTGGTCTTCCATTGGTCTGCTGAGTTGGAGCTCACTGACTAACTGGGTGTTATTTTCCTCAGAATGGATTAGCTGACTAAGCCTCCATGTGACTGTGCAGTGCTAGAGAGATTGGATTTAGGCCCACCGCTGGGTGATGGTGCACTCGAGAAGAAATTTCCAAAGGCCCTTTAATTGCAAGCAGCTTACATCTATAACAGACCAACTCTAAGAACATCTGCACATACACACACACACACACTCACACACACGTGACTGTGACTGTATGACATCTACTTTATAGCAATTACTATGTAGCTGCAGTGAATGCAGCTCCTTGTTGCAATGTGACCAAAAAAAAAAAAAAAATTCTCCATGTTTTTTTTTCTTTTCTTTTAAATGAGGAACAGAGTCAGGTCCCTGCATCCATCAGCACAACCTGTTCACCCTGTTTACTGATCAGATGTCCATATTAATTTGGACTGGATGATGAGATTGGGAAAGATGCCGTTTCAGCGCTGTCTGGTAGAATATGTGCCTGTTTAGTATCAACTGTGTGCAGAATTTAGAAAGGGAGACAGCTGAAGGACATAAATGACACAATCTCATGCCCTTCTGCTGCTGTTTGCTTGTGTCAGTATCTGTGCTTGCTCTAAATGGCCTGCTCTCTCTGTGCGTCAGCTCCAGGTATGCTTCGTTCCGGTTCAGAGGCCAGCGCTGCCTCACGCAAAACCACCATGTGATCTTCAGCTGCGTGGAGCGACTGGTCGATCCAGTCCATACTGCCGGACATGTGACAGGCGTTGCGGGTGACCAGCACCAGGTGGCTGACTGAAAGGAGCAGAGCAGTGGCCCTGAGGAGAAAGAATGGGACAAATAGGTTTCATTTAACTAGATTTTTATTTTGGTGGAGCTGCTGCTGGATGAAAAGCATCTTTTAAAAAAAGATTAAGCAAGAACAGGCTGAGAATGGGTCCTGGA
>NW_019448078.1:0-1226 GCF_002814215.2 Seriola lalandi dorsalis | reverse complement strand
TCCTTTTCATCTCTCTTTAGCAGATGACTGAGTAAAGTCAGGCAGCAATGAAGAGATAAAACAAGAGATTTACCAATTCAAGCAAACGGTTTTCTGTTTTTGATAAGCCAAGCAAAAGCAGCACTACTTCAATCATCAGCTCAATGCACTGCTGTGGACAGCCACATAGAGCCACTAGCATTGCCACAGACACATGGTCTAAGTGACAGAAAGCCTATGTTACACACTGGAGGATGGAGTGTGACATACAAGAACTTTTACCAGGCAGAGAGAGTCTAACAGAAGACAGTGGCATTATGGAAATTGTGGGTTCCAGTATTTTTGTTTGACCTGCTAGGAACTCACAGTCAGGATAAAGCCACTGCTTTACTGATTTTAGCCACCATTGTTTCATTTCTCTCTGTAATCTGTTTCTCGAAAGTTCCCCAGTTTTATGGAATATCACCCGGTTATCTTATCTATCAACAAAAGAAGATCACACAATATATATTGAATTGACTCAGTTGCTGTTTCTGGCACAGGTGTGAGTAAGAGGATAAAGCTAGTAGATTTTATAGTGTGTGAATATGTTTGCAGTAGTAGAACTTATATGGCTGTGCTGCAATACTCTCTAATCCAACACATGCTGAGGTAGGCGCCAGCATTATTCTACAGAGTAGGTAAATACAGAAAATGGATGGATGCATTAGATATAGACCTTTTGGGAAGCTGCAGTTATATAGTCAGTTTCTCAAAATTAAAGCTGGTAGTGAGGATATGCTGCATATGCAACTATCATAAACATGGTGTGTGAAAAAAAAGAAAAAAGAAGAAAGATTTGCTCAGCCTGGCCTCACTACTCATCACTATATGAATATAATGTTATTATATGATATACTGTATCACACTGTATATAATAGTGACCATAATATCACTAGATTCTTATCATATTTTTGATGTATGTTCTATCACTATTGAATTGACAGGATGTCATATAAATGACATAAACTATGATATTTTTATTGATCTCATATTGTTCTAGTATTACAGTCTTCTTACAATTATATTCAGGTTAGATCATTTACTATCATATATCTATAATTTATTTTTCACTCATACATGCCGCCATGCCAGCCTCTTTACCCCACACAGCACTCATGATCACAAAACACAGATACATATGATTACACCCCCACACACACACGCATGCATGCACGCACACACACACACACACACACACACACACA
>NW_019448077.1:0-1082 GCF_002814215.2 Seriola lalandi dorsalis | reverse complement strand
AGGAAAATCTCTAGACAACAAGACGCTTTCATTATCACTCTTGAACAAGAAGAGCCGGTCCAAGGTGCACAGATACACTCTTCTTGTCATTACCTGCCCCTAATACAGTGCAGTTTTACTGGAAAACAGCCCCAGTGTCTATGATAAGGATATAATAGATAAGAAACTCCACAGACAACAATCAGAGGTCCTCCACCCAGGAACTCCAGAGAAATCAAACACTTCTATCTGACCTGACCATCAAACAAATACCTGAGAGGTTAGAGAATGAATCAATCGAATGTCAGGAAGTTGCTCCCTCCTTTGTCAACTGATTGTGGGGTTCATATCATTCAGGATTAAAAGAACTGTAATAAAATATCAATAACAACAGGATCTCACTCCACTCTCTACCCAGAAGACTAGAACTGAGTGAATCTGTGCGTCAGGAGTATCAGTTTCTCCCAAGCCTGGCCTCCTGATCTATTTCAGGATTCAAATTGAATGGACTCAGTGGCTCTTTTCCCCGAAAAACCACATACAGAGGAGAGCAGGCAGTCTAAGCACACCAAAGCTAAACCACAGCAGCCATTACGGGGCTAAAAAGAGACCAAGTTAAGGATGGACTAAACCAGAGGTTCAGCTTTGCAGTGCTTAAGTGTACAGAGTAACTGCTCTGTTAAAATTGCTCCTGAAACTTTGCTGTAGTTTCAAAAGAGCACTGACACTCAAAAAACTCGTCTGTTCTATTTCAGGAGTGAAGAGATAAGAAGGAAAGAAAAACAAAGAAGGTGCAGCTGCCACTTCTTTATCAGTAGCATCAGCGGGGGCGTCAGCAGCAGTGTAAATCAGTAAATACGAATTGTAGACACACAGACACAGACACAGACACAGACACACACACACACACAGCCAATTCAACTACTGACCCTACCCCTGCACAGTTCTGGCTACCTCCTCGTCCCCTTGTCATCCTGTGCTTAATCCCATTCAGTGGCTCTCAGGCCTGCAGAGTATGTAAGGACCCCCTGGCAGCACCATAATGGAGCCTCATCAACATCACAACGCACGTGTGGCAGGAAAGGGGGGTTCGGGTTGAGATA
>NW_019448076.1:0-1103 GCF_002814215.2 Seriola lalandi dorsalis | reverse complement strand
ATTTGTCAAAGTGCTTCACAGAAAAGCACAAATCAAACAAGAAAATTAAAAGAAAATTGTATAAAATGATTAAATATAATACAAATAATATTTAATAATACAATATATAAAAATACAACAGATACAATAAAATAAAGTGACTAATTTTTAAATTTTCAAAAGCAGAAGATCCTCGTATCTAAATCACAAAACAGCTGTTTTCTGATCTTCTGCCTCTGGTTCAGTTTCAGCAAACTGCTACACTTGGTAAAGGCTAGAAAAAATTTTATCGTCATGGTTACAAGAAACCAAAAGACAGCACCTAAATCTGACCCAACCATCGACCCCGACCTCTTTCCGAGGTTTTGCTGTGGGACAGAGTCACGCTTTTAATAAATGTGTTTGATGATTCTTTTGATGAGAGAAAAACCTGATCATTCACATCTCACCTGGTGTTTTTTTCCTTGATTTATATATTAAAAAAAAAAAGCTAGTAATGGTGATTATTAAATGATCGTCCTCAAAGAAGCTGCTTATTTGCCTAATAAGCCTTTTCACTACAACAACACATCAGAACACATTAAGCTGAAATATTCCCACTTTTATAAAATGGAGGCTTTTGAGCATTTAACGTCAGGGTGCATTAAAGACAAACAGTCCCATGAAAGACAGCAGATAAGAAGCTGTAATTATACAGTGTTGTGTACAAATGGATAATAGCTGTTTGTAAAAATTATGTTAAAAAAACAACCTAGAATCACCGCCTGCTTGGTATCTGCCCCCGCTACACAGACCAGTTTCTGGTTATGTCCCTGTTTATCCAGAGTCGTATAAAATATTAAACATTTTTCTGACATTTTCTGAAATAGTTGCTGTGTGAAGTCACCACCAACGTCTAACCCAGGGGTCGGCAACCCGCGGCTCCGGAGCCGCATGCGGCTCTTTCATCCCATGAATCATAGTGGAGAATAGCTGCTCACATACATATGTGGATCCGAAGATCGACAGGAAGGGTTGAAAGTCTCGACAAATGGACGGCGTTTCGGCGGGTATACCGGCTTCCCCGAGTGTGACGTTTATTTTGAGCGATGAAAAATGATAAAATATAATTTTATTTTAATATT
>NW_019448075.1:0-1096 GCF_002814215.2 Seriola lalandi dorsalis | reverse complement strand
AGCTCGGCATAAATACTACATTCAATGAAAGGTACTTAGCTGGCAAACCACACTAAACATCTCTCCACATGAAGCTTATGCTATACCACTGTCACCTTACCATATATCCACTGACAACTCCTAGTGGCAAACAATCTAACAACCACAAAGACGAATGGCGAACCATTGCTGTGTCATCACCATCTGGCTTGTTCAAAGATGGCTGTGCCCCTAGTAACAAAAAAACCAAAATACAGTTTAGTTTTCCAGCGAATTTCAGGCACGATTGCAGAACCATATCTTCCCAGTGGTAAAAAGCAAATGAACAACACTCATATTTTTTAAAAGGAGGACAGAAGAGGATCTCCTTAAGTTATACCTTAGAATTAGTTTCATGAATAGGTAAATACCTGATCTGCCACTTCGACACTTTCTCATCAAAAGATTTTGTATGCTGATTTTACTGGGTTGGATTTCCTACAGTGTCTCAAGTGGTGTGAGAATGTACGTCTTACTATCAGAACACAAGATGCCTGAGTGGCATGTTTTAGAGCAGGCGGCTGAAGGATCAGCTGTGCCAACATGCGCAGAGCCAACGAAGCTTGTCAGTGGTGTCAGAAAAGGGTTAAAGCAAAAATGTTTACTGACACAAAAGGTCTCTCCGCAGAACACCATCCGATTCTTAATGTGGACAATGGCATTTTTGTGAAATTTAAAATGACTTTTTCTTCAAAATCTTCCTTTTAAAGTTTCCTGTAATTTTCTGTTACAAAGAAAGTCTTTTTGGTGTGAATAGAACATTTCTTCTCAGTCACTGTAGATTCAGTTTTTTATGTTCTGAAAAGCGCACAGACATCGTAAAATTGAAATGGAACAGCTGTGACCCTGAGGTAATGATTTGAGATGGGTTGACATAGACAGAGTCAGGTGAAGACATTTGAATGACAGGGGCAAAATGGTGCTTGACGGCCAACCAGTTAGGGAGTGGTTTCAACTGTCATCTCTGTCAACATGGGAATAGGAACTGGATGGAGGGAAAACTGTGTGCGTGTGTCTGTGTGTGCGAGAGAGAGAGAGAGAGAGAGAGAGAGAGAGAGAGAGAGAGAGAGAGAGAGAG
>NW_019448074.1:0-1224 GCF_002814215.2 Seriola lalandi dorsalis | reverse complement strand
GCTAAATGCTTTGAAGGTTATTTAAAGATACACTTGTTACAGTGCATAATAATGCTGCAAGAATAAAAATAAAAAAATCCCAGAGTTAATTTTAACTGCTGTGCAGTGCTTTGGTGTGTGTTAAGCCTTCAAATGCATTAATGTTCTCGAACTGAACTTCCTGGATCATATGTCTCACCAGTACCTGAAGCGACACATGCCAACCAATCCAGACCTGCACATTTTTTAACACAGGGCTGTTGTTTGTCTGAACTGCCACTAACTGTAGCCCAAACACTAAATAAATAGCAGTAGTAGGAGTTCATCTGTCTTGAGGAATATGGTTTCATTAATAAGTGAAGAAACCCAACTGAGCAAATAACTAATATGTATTTTATGTTTTGCCTCTCGCTGGTAGAATATGAGAGAGGGAAGGTCAGCAGAGCCGCTACCATGAAACTCTCATGTGCTAGACATGAAGCATGGGGGAAAAGGAGGACAACATGTACAACAAATACCCCCGCAGGTGTTTTCATTCAGTATTACTAACAGTGACTTTTTAATAAAACCCTGAAGATAATAAATCAAAATGTACAGCAAAGACAACTTTTCTTTGGGGACTGGGCTGCGCGAGGTTTAAAACTTTACATAGTGACTATAAGAGCAAACCAAACAGAGATGATAAGTGCTCTGGCCTAGATTGTACGAGTCCTCTTTGTGCCTTCCAGCACAGTATCAGCAGTATGGTTACTTATGCATGCATAGCCTGGTCAGGGCTGCACAGATGAGTTTGGCTCAGCTTAGCGGAAGCAAAAGCCATCTTCCAGTGATAACAGCAAATACTCTTACGGTAATTTATATTTTAATTTTTTTTTTTTCTTAAAATATTAAAATCCCAGATACACAAACACTGTCTTATGAATCCAAACCTCTTGGCAATGCAGGCTGTTTGAACCAGAGACTTGTTTAGCTGAGCCAAAATGTATTGAAAATATTAAAATTAAATGCATCTAATGTCCAGTACAGTCAGCTGAAATTTTAGTCCCATGTTCAGTTTAAGCATAGAAATGAAATGTTCACTGACAAGGAGTAGAATTATTTTGAAAGAGTTATATTTCCTGTATTTCATAAAAATGCTTTTGATGACACTGGTCTCCATTTGTGTAACTGTTTACTTGTTTTCAGAGGCATCTCTTTTCTCCACAGGTTGTTCCTACTTACCAAGTATCAATGTGATAAAAAAAA
>NW_019448073.1:0-1076 GCF_002814215.2 Seriola lalandi dorsalis | reverse complement strand
TATTCATTCATTATTTTTTAGGGGTTAATGACACAGTGTTTGGGCTTTAATAACAGAAGCCAAGTGGAAACTGCAACCTCAATGATACATAACCAAACAGACACATTACAGCACAATTATTCCAACACTGACACAAAGTTAATTCTAAAAGTTACAAAAAAGAATATATTTAAAGAAATGACTTTTCCTGCTGCTTCAGACCAAGTTTTTTTAATATCTTCATCCTTTGCTCTGTGGGTTCTAGCTGTGTTTTTTTAACCACTGTCTCAGAGATAACATATGTGGGGACTTGGAGCGGACAGCTGGCAGCTTTTCTGCTGCTGACAGACACACCCATCATCAGACCAGTGTTAGTAAAAGGCATAAAGTCATCATCTAGATGTTCTACTGGTGAGTGATGACTCTGTGCTTTTAACTGGGAAACAATGAACATTCTTACCTAATATGGTTTTGCACACCACTTTGCGAAGAGACATCTGGGCATTCTCAAAGTCTGTCATAACACGTCTCAGAACAAACAATAGAGCAGAGTTCTCAACACTACGGTGCCAACAACTTCATTAGCTTTAAAATACAGAGGTATTAAAAAGAGGTCTTGATTAAAATTGGGCTTAACTTTGTTGAAAAGCAAACGTGTTTGGACATTTATTGCACATTCTGTTGTAGTATTAAGCAGCATATTCAAATGGAAAGCATGCCTTTAGTGCACAATGTAATTTGGCCACTGAAATGCTGCTGAAAACTTGTACATAGTTATAACTCAGCAAATTTTTTTTCTTTTTTACCTCTGTAAAGTTTTATCATAGCTCTACTAGTTTTATGGCGCCACCATCAGGTCAGCTTTGGTTTATAATCAAATACCTGCAAAACTCACCACACATTAAACCAAGCAGGTGAATATGGTAAACATTACTGGATGTTTAGCATCTGAATGTTAGCATTGTCATGGCGAGCGTGTTAGCATGCTGATGTTAGCATTTAGCTGTGACTCAGTACAGACTCACAAGGGCCTTTAGCATGGCTGCTCAGACCACTGTTGCTATGGAGAAGAAGCAGAGCTGTAGGAGGAAAGTAGA
>NW_019448072.1:0-1075 GCF_002814215.2 Seriola lalandi dorsalis | reverse complement strand
ATAATGATTCTCTAAAATAGAGGAAGCAGGATTTAAGGTGTGTTGGATTGAAAATATAGAATATTAGACCAGGGTCTAGAAAATATCTAATAGTTAAACACTAATGACTATTAGTATTCAGTAGCCCTCTGGGAATAAAATAAGTAAAATATTTGCTACTCTCTTCCGAGTGTGTGCTGTGAGGAGGAACCAAAAGGTCAAGGGGTGAGTCTCGATTCAAGAGGACATCTGGTCTACATCACATGGATTGAGGCTGCAGACGACAACGCTTGCATCTGAATCCAGTGGAAATAAGGCCAGTACGATTTTATCCACAAACTCTTATTGACAAATGTATTTGTACCTTTGTGCATACATCTATATTTGATGGTACATTTATCTACCATATCTATTCACATATGTGTTATAGTTGGAGGGAGCTTGGCAACTGACTGATCATTTGATAATCTTGCGTGAGGACTTGGTGTTGTAGATATTTACTTATACTACTGTCTTTGGCTCTTTTGAGGGTGGTAACTCCATTCATCTATTTTTGTTGGCTGTGGTTTGGAAAAAAAAAATATATATACATAAATAAATAAATTAGTAGAAATATATAAAAACATCATAATGTCAAAAACGGAGACTTTAAAAGTAATTACTCCCGTTGAGGTTGTTCAGAAGAACAATCCTCTAATTAAAGGTATACCAGAGATGTCTAAAAAATGGTCTAAGCGCTGGTCGATTGATCAACCATGGCCAGTGGTAGGGACCTTTAATCCAGACGTGATTAAAACAATGCAGGTGCTCGTATCTACAGGGCAAAAAGGGAAAAAGGGGGAAACTAATCAATTTACACCACAGCCACAGATACAGCCGAATCAATTTCAAATACAACAGCCTGGTTTAGCAGTTCCTGTGGCATTCAACCCACAGCCAGTCTACAGACAACAGCAAGCATGGAGAGGAAGGGGAAGAGGAAATTTTGGAAGGTCAAGAGGGAATTTCAACTCGAATTTCCAACAAAATTTAGAAGTATGTTATAACTGTGGGCAGCCTGGACATTTTGCTCGTGAATGTGACAGATTGGGAGGAA
>NW_019448071.1:0-1089 GCF_002814215.2 Seriola lalandi dorsalis | reverse complement strand
CAGGAGACCAGGTGGACTTGGACTCAGTCTGCAGACTGAAGGACGCTCCTTGATGTTTTCAGACTCTGGAATCAAAGAAAAACATCAAACATTTCACTGGATTCATCAGAAAATTAAAGATCAATAAATCAAATCACTGTTGATCAATGAGGGAGTTTCTACTTCTGATATTTCAGAATTTCCGTCTCTCGGTTGAAACAGTCGAAGGATTTTGGACTTTGTGACGTTGTTTCTCTTGTTTTCACTGACTGAATCTATTTGCTGTATTTGGGTCACAGGTCACTTCCTGTACGTCAGGTCAAAGGTCACTGTACCTGCTGGACAATCTCTCACTGATGACATCACAGACGTATTTATGATTTCACTGAATGTGTATATTGTTGTTATGATTTATTTATTCTTTCTACATATTGTTTGATATTCACCATATTGGTGCGTCATGTTTGTCATTTCTATGAAATGTGTCGTCACTGAGGAGCCATGTTGTTAATAAAGTTTTATACAACACCTCATCTCCTTCATCTTCTTCTTGTGCAGGATTCAGTGACAGTTTCAGCAGCTGGAAAAGACTCAGACATCAGTGTGAGTCAGTGTCAATGAGAAACAAGAGACAGAGTGAGAGGAGGATGAAGACAGAGACAGACAGACGTGTTGATGTGGACGAGGACGAGACAAAGAGCTGAAGCCGTGTTTACATCTCTCCATCAGCTGATTCAGGGTTTCTGTGATCTCTGGTTCAAACACTTTGATTTCTGACTCAGTGAAGTTCCACTTTTCTTCTCTTATCTGCTACCTTTAACTACCTGTAACTACCTTTAACTACCTGTAACTACCTTTAACTACCTTTAACTACCTTTCACTACCTTTAACTACCTGTAACTACCTTTAACTACCTGTAACTACCTTTCACTACCTTTCACTACCTTTAACTACCTGTAACTACCTTTAACTACCTGTAACTACCTTTCACTACCTTTAACTACCTTTAACTACCTGTAACTACCTTTAACTACCTGTAACTACCTGTAACTACCTTTCACTACCTTTCACTACCTTTAACTACCTGTAACTACCTTTAACTACCTGTAA
>NW_019448070.1:0-1228 GCF_002814215.2 Seriola lalandi dorsalis | reverse complement strand
CTGAGTCAGGAATTTCAAAAATGTTGACACACCTTAATCCAACACTAAATACTAGTCACTGTGAACATCTTCAAAGTGATATTCTATCTTTAAAACCCTTCTAGATAACGAAGCATCTGATCCAACAAGCCGAACTGGACCGGGAATTCAGGACAAGAAGCTGAGACACCGACACACATTTCTATGACAAAGGCCTGGGACATTTCACTTTGCTGTGTCACCTCTCTGTTTTAGCTTATAGCCGTTCACTGGCAGGTGGAGGAGGCTGCTTATAGAGGATCTATTCACATGTAACCTTTGCAGCTTGCAGGCGATGCTGGCCCCAGATCAGATCGGGAGATATAAACCAGGGGCCACTGCTGCTTTGGCTGATGAATCTGACTCCTACATTGCAGATATTTGGAACGAATTGTGTTTTTAACTATCATTGAATATGTCCTGAACCATCAGAGATTCTGTCGTTAATAAAACGGTAGCTATCCCTTTAATACAGTATATTTGGGTGTAATGGGGCATTATAAACAAGGCTGCAAATCAATGATCAATAATCTTTTATGCCAATATGGATTTTTTATATCATTTTTTGCAGTGATGTAAAAAATTACCTTCATTGACCTGGTATCTCATGCACTGGATTAGTCATAAATACACATTTCCATCTGGATATTTTGTCAATAAACTGTTGAATAAAAAACAGTTTGTTGATATAAATCTAAGTGATGTAACATAAAAGTATGCTTGGGAACACATTATAATATATAATATTATAATAATGCAATATTTTCCAGCATATGCAATACTTTCATAATATCAAAAATAAAACAATTTAATTTTTTTTAAATATTTAATATAATATAATATAATATAATATAATACAATATAATATAATAATATTTTTGGCAGCTTTGCACAGTTTGTCCTACTGCTGAGTCTGACCCTTTGCTGTGCTTACTGTACCTTGTACCTTGGCATGTGACAAATAAAACTTATATAAGATGACATACTATATGAAAAACACCTGACACATAGAATACAGTCATATAATTATGTTATTATTGCAAAAAACAAGTTAAACATGAAATACAATATATCAATTATAAAAATCTTGTTTTTTTTAATTATCAATATTGAATATGTCGCAATACTTGGGCTGAAACATGTCAACATATTAATATTGTATAATATATAAGAGTTGAATGTTTAGTGAAAGATATTTATCTAAGGGCCA
>NW_019448069.1:0-1009 GCF_002814215.2 Seriola lalandi dorsalis | reverse complement strand
CCTCTCTCTCTCTCTCTCTCTCTCTCCCCCCTCCTCTCTCTCTCTCTCCTCTCTCTCTCTCTCCCTCCTCCTCTCTCTCTCCCTCCTCCTTTCTCTCGCTCTCTCTCTCTCCCCCTCCTCCTCTCTCTCTCTCCTCCTGCTCCTCCTCCTCCTCAGTATCCTCCAGGTATGTCTCAGCAGGTGTTGTTGTTCTTCTCGAAGCTGTTGTCTCAGGTGCAGAAACCTTTGCTTCACCTGGTGAATGTCTACAGACCTGTACAGGTAAACACTTGTTCTCATTTACATGTAGACACGCCCCCAAGATGCCGAATATAGTCGACACTTTCTGTAGGAAGGTCCTGCGTAGTAATGTAGAGTTAAGGAAGTGATGACATTTAATATCCAAAAGGTCAAAGGTCATCGTCACTGTGATGTCATCATGTTCTGGTCTTTATTCAACACTAACTGAGGAGGAGACTGTGATTGGTTGATGGAGGAGCTGATTCTAGTTTTACCTTCAGTCAATTAATCAATCAGTTGATTGTTGATAATTGATCAGTTGTTCACTTTTCAATCCTCAAATATTTACTGTTTCTACCTTTTCAACTAATGATGACATCACAGGCTTCAGCCCCTCCCCTCTGACAACAGCTGATAAAGCTCAGTTAGGTTTAATTGTAGAAATGAATGATGATGTCACTGTGACATCACCTCTGTTCCGCCCCTCTCAGAAGCTGATTCGTCTCTGTGCACTTCCTGGTTCCCAAACGGAGAAGGAGGAAGCTCAGTTCCTATTGGTCGTCTGCTCCAGAGTCAAACAGGATCCGCACATGCTCAGATATGTCTTAGAGGTAACCAGCAGCTAACCAATTAAACCAGCTTAACCAGCCTCACTTACTGTCCACTAGCTAACTTCATTAACTACATCTAACATGCAACATCAGATGAGTTTCACTAACTATTAACCAACATTGTCTACTAATCAGCTTCACTAAAGATTTACATTTTACCAGTTTACTTACTCTTTACT
>NW_019448068.1:0-1204 GCF_002814215.2 Seriola lalandi dorsalis | reverse complement strand
TGATCTGATTTATCTCAATAATTATTTCTCTCTTCCAGGAATTGTATTTTCCATTTTATAAATAACAATTTTCTCAGTGTCCAAAATGAGCTTCTCAGAGGCTCTGTGGAGGGTGGAGGTGAAACACACTGTAATAATGACACGGGTGGAAATATTTTATTATAATTATTGTAACAAACTGATAAGGAAGGAAAATGAGGAGCATAATAATCATCTAAAAAACATCTTAAGGTAATTATGGGACAGAACTTCATAATGATATGGTAATAATGAGATAACACAATAATAAACAAATTATATCAGGCTGAAATGTGTTTTGTTAATAATGTGGTGAAATCGTAAGAGTACTGGTGGAGGTAATAATGAGTAGCATATATATGAATAAATAATAGAAGGGTAAATGTAGGGTACTGTACTAAAAATAAAGGGGTGATATATAGGTTCTATATTTTCACAGCACTTTAAGCAAAATATCAGTGTAATAATTTCATATTTACAATAAATATTTCTCTTAGAATTCTTCTGTAAACGCTGAGACTTCCTAATATTAGGATGATTGATGATTTCATAAGACTTATGGAAAAAAAACTGTAAAATAAATTCTTTCACAGATAGTATTTCAAATATACATGTAATAAGAAGGTGCTACCAATAATGAGGTTGTATAAATTTATTATTAAGTTATTGATATTAACTTAATTTTTATCAAACTTATTCCTCTAACTTTTGTAAATTCTTACCTTGAGAAACTTCTTTTGAGTGTAAAACAAAGTCATTTTATTCATATTACAGGATTAGAAAAGCTCTTTTGAAATTTAATGGTTGCCACTGCAGCTCCATTGTCATGTTAACACTGATCCTCCATCTTCTTACATAAATAAAGGTCTTTCAGAAAAAGTGAAGTAGTCATTTTGCTCAGTCTTTTGAAATCTCAAGTAAGACGGTTGTTGACTATTTCTTTTCATAAAAAGATCTTATCTTAAAAATTAGACGGTTTAATAACAACCACAAATCAAGGTTGGAAAATAGAAAAGCACCTGGTGTAATGTAAATCAGCATCTTTATTTCTCATGTCATTTATTGTAGGATAAAAAATGTTTCAGTAGAATTTAACGGTTTATTATGTTATTGTGTGAAGCTCTTTAACGTGGCTTCAAAGGAAAAAGCAATGCAGCTTGTATCTAACCAGGAAGTTGAACTCATA
>NW_019448067.1:0-1480 GCF_002814215.2 Seriola lalandi dorsalis | reverse complement strand
AGTGCTTTTTAAATGGCAAACCTTAGAGGTGCAGGTAGAGCAAGGCAGCCTCTGGAAGTTTCACTCTTTCAAATGACAATTTCAATACAATAACATAGAATTATTCCACTGTAATCTGCTACTGTGTTTGTTGTGACCTGTATCACATGACTCAGTCCATTTTGTACAGATGATGCCAGTAGCGTCACAGTACCACAGAAATGTGTATTTTGGGATGTTTGTCAGAGAAGTGAAGCTGCACAGGGTTGAACACTGATGGCCTGTCTCAGGGGTTGGAACCACACCTTCCTGCAGCTCCACAGCTTCCTCCTCAGTCTCTCAGGGTCTGGCCTCCAGCTGGCCAGGAGCTAACACCACTTCTGTTTTGAGACTCGGGCAGAGAATTGGCCGTGTTGTGTGACTAGTCCATGATGACATAATTGCAGCCGTTCTTTTTCTTTCCTCAATCTGTCACAGCAAACAATCAATGTGTGACTGTGGCAACACACACACACACTAAAAGAAAAAAAAACAAAAACAAAAACTTGCTGTTGAGTAAATGGTCCATTTTAACAAATTGCCCATGATTTGGTCTCTGGGGATCTGTTGTGCCCCACCACCACCAACAACAACAACAACAACAACAACACGGCCAGCGGCTCCCTGAGTGTCAAAGCGAGCTCACAGCCACAGACAGTGAGTGGTAGCTTGTCACTAACCCATGGCCCCCTGGTGTTTGCATGTAGTCATTGCATTCAGCAGATCCTAGAGGCTGTGCTCCACTGCCACCAGATGGGTGTGGTCCACCGCGACCTCAAGGTAAGTACACACACAATGAAGAAGTGAGCTCAAGCTCTTAGTGTCCCACTCTCCAACATGTCCTTATTGTCCTGTCCATCTGTTTCTGTTCTAACTTCCTGTTCCACATCTACACTGACTTTCTCTGTTAGCTCTATAAAGATCATATCACATTCTTCGAACTTCACCTGGAGATGTTTCGATCAAACATCAGCTTCAGACGGTCCACTTAGTGTTAATACAATACTCTATGAACAGCAGTAAATCGTGACACAACATTTACCATGTTTTATAAATGAATGAATCATTTGATAGACTATGAATGTGTGAAACACACAAAGAAAAAATGTTTAAAAAATGTGTGGCTTATTACAAAAAATCTAAATTTCTAGACTTAAAAAAAAGTCTCACTTCAACCTATGGTCAATTCCAAAGTCCATCTGAAAACTCAACAAAATCAATTAACACCAACGTATATCTCCGCATGTATTCATGCAGATGCTACCACGATCGACAGAAATAACTGAATACTAGATGTAGTGTGTTCAGACATGTCAAACAATGAGGCCACAATGACATTCAGTGTCTTACTGTAATAGTATTGTATCTGTAGTATTTTCTATTTCACCAAATGTTTGATCAGACTTCACCACAGTATTTGACAGTATTCACAAACCAGGAGAATTATGTGGGGTCCCCCCCC
>NW_019448066.1:0-1035 GCF_002814215.2 Seriola lalandi dorsalis | reverse complement strand
GAAAAGCAGAGCCAAGCACTCTAAAGAAGATCTTCACCTTTATCTGACAACCTGAGAGCAGAGGAGCCGTGGGGGGGCTACAGCAGGAGATGAGAGAATTAAAGAGGCAAAGAAAGAAAGGAAGGAAAGAAAAAGGCGGAGAGGAAAGCAAAACATTAAGGATGATACGGGGAGATTGTGTACTAAAAGGAGGGCAGAAATTGTTGAACTGAGACAGTATAAGGCTTTGGTGGTGGGGCAGAGAGAGAAATGATAGGATTGGAATCATTAGAGGGAGAGCGGGGCAAGAGTGAAAATATGCTATAAAGCCTTAGTGTGTGAAAGAGAGCAATATCAGTGAGGAAACACCGAGCTTCTTTAATCCTGGGTAAGTGTTCTGTCCTTCCACTCCTTTACCTCCTCGTCCTCAGTGGGGATGGGGGAAGAAATAAGAGAGAGGAATGAATATATTATCTCTGTCCTGCAATATATCATTCAGGAACATATGGCACTTAATTGTCTCACTTGAACTTTACAACAGTTGAACTATTCAGCACTATCATAATGCACTACATTTTAAAGCCCCAATATGCAATTAATATGGAGCTGTTTCTGCCCAACTGTCAGTGGCCCACATGGCCTGAATTCCAATTGCAGCTAATGGTTCACATTTAAGTTCCTAATACCTGGGCTGCAACAGCAAAGAAAGAATGTGTGGACACATTTTCACATTTTGCATTATTAGGCGAGTTAAGGTTTGAAGAGCTAGGTGCTCCCAGAAACTCATCCGGGAATCATTTTCAAAAATGAATAAAAACTGTGGGACACGTTCAACACAGCCGAAATGATCCATTCAATTCAAAGAAGTAGTTTGACATTTTGATAAATATGCATATTTGCTTCCTTGCTGAGAGTTACCACTCTCATGACTAAATACTGTAGGAAGCTACAGTCAGCAAGTATTAGCTTAACATAAAGGCTGAAAGCAGGGGGAGGTAGCTAATCTAGTTCAGAGCTGAAACTAAAAATATGCATCTGCACTTATGCATAATTTTA
>NW_019448065.1:0-1106 GCF_002814215.2 Seriola lalandi dorsalis | reverse complement strand
TCTCTCTGTCTGTCTCAATAACTGAGCTGGTCAGTGCAGCTCCGGGTCTGTCTGCGTCTTGTTCTGTGACTCTGACAAAAATGAGAGTGAAATGTAACCTACTTATTACAATTTGCTAAGCGTTAATAGGCATGCGTTCATATCAGCCTACATGGAATGAAACGTGCGCTTTCCAGCAGCAACCTCTGTGTGGACCAGTCCGGACTAGGGTTGCCAAACGGGATGGTCCCGTATTTGAAAGTAAAATGCTGCGACCTGTATTGAATCAATACGGGACGCAATTTGAGTCCGACCTGTGGAAAGATATTGCATTTACAATGTTAATTAGCTGGACATACTTGACAAGATGGATGCACACCCCTCAGTAAATAATAACCATCAAGTATTCAGCCAAGCCATGGTATAAACAGGGCCCCTTAGCAGCATTTTGCTTAGGGCCCCAGGGAGGTCAGGACTCTGCAGGAGGACATGGACCGGTGATGTATTTTAATATTTGAAGGACAGGTTCACATTTCTTCCCTTAATCATGCAATAACCACGTCTTCCTAAAGTGATGTCAGTGTAAGTGACGGCAGACAAACTCCAGAGTTCTGAGTAAAGACGTGTTCAAGTCCAGCTGAAGCTCATGTGAGGCTTCAGCAGTCTGAGCCAGAAAAATCAAATGAGTATCTTTGAAACATACAGTTTTTATACCAAATCCCCCGTTTGTGTTTCTCTACTCTTTCCTTCGCTGAGGAGGGATAGTGGCGAAAAGAAGGAATTTTATATTGAAGGCTGAAACTTTGGAAGATACCTGCTTGATTTTTTCCAGCTCAGGCTGATGAAGTCTGATATTTGCGTTGGCTGAACATCCAGTGGATTGGACTGTGGATTTTGTCTCTCGTCACTTACACTGAACAGGCTTTAAGGAGGGATCTGTTTGAGGCCAGCGCAGACAGAAGTAACAGTTACCACCAGTGCTTGTGTATGTATTCTGTAATGAGAATGTAAATGTGTACTTTCATTTGGTAGATCTGAAGTTTTTCATTGGAATTTAAAAAGAAAAGCTTTTCTTTTGGTTTTATTTGCTCTCCTTTTGTATTACTTACTGTATACTGCTGAAGAGC
>NW_019448064.1:0-1123 GCF_002814215.2 Seriola lalandi dorsalis | reverse complement strand
AAGTGTGAAGCTATTTCAGCAGTGCACTGCTGAATGGAGGGGCAGCCTGTTCATCAGCCATCCAGTCAGAGGGGACCAAACAGATACAGAGAGTGAGAGGTACGGCAGAATATGAAAGCTCTCATCGTCAGGAGAGTCAGTCTGTCTGAAATAACTACCAGTTATCAGCATGACAGCATAACAGCTGTGCAAGATATACAGTCACCAAACTTTACAGGTGTGTAGTTGAGTTCAAAATGAAGCAGAGTTCAAAGATGGGTGTCGTCTGACCCATGAACACTGAGTGCTCATGTAATAATGTAGTAATGACCACTGAGTAGTTATTTAATAATGTAGTAATATCTACTGAGTGGTCATGTGATACTGTAGTAATGACTGCTGAGCTCTGGATCAGATCATCAACATGTTGACAGAAGACTCAGCTGCCGTGATTCACATTCTGGCAGAAAATATGAGAGAATTAAATAAGATGGGCTCAAATTAGATTCTGAGCTTGTACAGTTATATTCACAAATACTTCCCATGTTTTTAAATCAACCTTTATAAACCTGTAAAATAAATCTGCAGGATAAAGTTTGTGCATGTTTAAAACAAAAAAAAAACACTGGGATGTTCACTGTCCACTCAGATTCAAGTGTAAAGATGGTCAAAATACATACGTGTAAAATCAGCGTCACACAAAGTGTTGGAACTTTACAGTTTTCTGCTTTGTATCTGTACACAGATGTTCACAAAATCACTTCATTTTTCACAGTGTCATTGTGTCACAGATTTTATTCTCTCTCTTTTTTTAACAGATACAGATCTTTTCTACACATGCACAATATTGAATATATCTGCAAATTTATGTTACAGGTTTACAAATGTTGATTTACAACTACAAACTTTGGCATTATTTCTGAACATCACTTTACAAGTTCAAAGAGTATTAGAAGTATTAAAAAGAGTCTTTTTGACCCTAATTTGAGCCCATAAGAAAACACTTACCAAGTTTAGCCATGAAAGTGATCCATGGCTGGCAGGTGACCTGGTAGATGGGGTGAAGGGTGCCCACATCTCCCTCCTCCAAATGAGACACCTGCCTCCTACATAGGCACAAAACATCCACACAGTTGGAAAAAAA
>NW_019448063.1:0-1161 GCF_002814215.2 Seriola lalandi dorsalis | reverse complement strand
AACAATGACAATGAATAGAGATATACGTATATACAGAGACGTTTGTTATGAAAGCCCTATAGAGGTCAGATAATGGCTGGCTCCTTCTCACACATCCAGTGGTGATGTTCTTTGCAGTTGCGGATGAACCAGGTCTCTGAGCACAAATCGCTTCCGTCAACATTTGCACACCTGCAATTCCTGGGGCTCCAACAGTCCAGCTGCACATTCGAGGGACTAGAAAAACAGCATGAAACACTGTTTTATTGGACTTGGTGAGGGTGGAACAGTGTGTGTGTGTGTGTATATATACAGCATATATTTATATAAGCATATATATGTGTTAGCCTGTCCAGGGTGTGTCCTGCCATCGCTCAGTGCATGATGTTATCGGTTAGGCAGATCTTAATGATGCTGCACAGGATAAGCAGGTATAGAAAATGGCTGGATGAAGGGGTTTGATGAAACCTTGTGGTACATCACTAGTCTTAGTTTAAAAAAAAAAAGCAAAGAATTTTTTTGGGAGGGTTTACCAAACAGCCGAATGGTTAGGGAAAATGCCCTTAGCAGCAACTCCCGGCCGGCCGGACAGTTTGCTGCATGTCATTCCCCTACATTTCCTGGTCTTTCTGCTCTCTAATAAAGACATAAGACAGATTGTCAGTTGGGTGGACAAATGTCTTTACTCTAAGTCCTTTCAGGCACCCATCCATGCTTTTATATACCTGTCTTTCCTGTGCCCCTTCAGGCTACCTGTGATCCCCAGACATCCACGTTCCCAACCCCAGAATCACCCAGTAAGCATTGATTAACAGGTCAAAAGTTGTCTGGATGAAACAGCGCATTGCCTTTTGTAAGTCTTACTGAGGAGGCAGCGGGTATTCATCCATCCACGTCCATCTCGAATGTCGACATCTCAAGCCCATCCACATTTTGACAGCTCCAAAACTACGGACGACTTTCTGTTGGGAAGGGATTGTAGGTGAAACGGTTTATCCGATGTGGTTAGTGAGGTCAACAATAAATAAAGAAGTGGCACGTCACAGTTGAATTCAGACCGGAAAAACAGGACCAGACAGGACAGGTTGGATGGGGCAAGAGGGTACTAGACCAGATGATATTTATCCTTAGGCTGAGGTTAGAAAAGGCAGACATGTACTTAATCTGCTAACTTCTTCAACA
>NW_019448061.1:0-1232 GCF_002814215.2 Seriola lalandi dorsalis | reverse complement strand
TGTCCTCGTCACATTTCTCTGGCAGCAGACACAACAAGACCCCGTTAGCATCCTCTGTCAGACACAAAAAACCACAGCGCTGCCCTCCCTGCACGTGCATTGCTGGTGCTAATGGAGGTTGTTTCCATCGTCTGGGGGTATTTAATGATGTTTATTTTTTTTCCATCCATCCCAGTATTTAGTCCAGCTTGGCTTCCAGAGCAGGCTGCAGTCAAATCCAGTCTCCTGAGTATTTTTAAGGCATTTGAAAATTCATTATTAATACACTTTTAATGGAAATCCACAGTCTGTATTTTGTGCTAAAATATTACTCCTCTATCCATTAGAAATATTTTTTAGTGCGCTTCAACATCTTCAAAGTGATTGAGTGCAGTGTTTGATTAAAAGATATGTTAAATCAGGTTCAATTAACAATAATAATTTTCTCCTCTGGGCAAAATCTGATCATAAGAATCTATAATTATCGATCTGAATCTATTTGAGGATTGGCATCATTAAAAAAGAATGAAACAAACTGAACTGCTGCTCTACATGATGCTTTACATGGAAAATGAAGGCTTTGTTGACACACGGGCCTCAGTCTGGAATTGGACAAGGTCTGGTTGAGGTCAGGGCTCTGAAAGGCTCTTTAGTTCTGCATCACCTCCTCTCTCCCTCTCTGCCTCTCCTTGTATTTCCTTTCCCCTCTACTCCCTCTCCTCCTCTCTGTCTCTGTCATCCCTCACCACCCTCCTCCTCCCCCTCTCTCGCTGATCACGCTCTCACAGCGTGGACCCGGCGTGGTGGCACTAGCGTGGCATCACATTACAGCTGTGCAGTCCTGCGGCGGCCGCTGCTCGACAGGAATAGCTGCTCTTCATACCTGAACGTGAGCCCAGCTGACTGTGTGTTATACTGTAAATAGTTTGATGCCTCGCGCACGAGGATGTGCAGGATGTTCAGAAACTGCTGCTGTTGGTCTGTGTCGGCCAAGTGTCCATGTCTAAGAGTTTAAATGGCAGACTGATCAGAGGAGCTGACAACACAACCTGTCTGATTGATTTAAAATTTAAACTCATTAACTGATTTTTTTAGTGTCTACACATCCTGCATTTAATATTTTTATTTAACTAAACTGTACAGTGAAGAAGAGCAGTTTAAATTTGCTGTCATGTGAAAACTTCACATTATCTTTGGAGATGAATTATTTCAGATCATCTGAAGAATGATTGAGTAAATAATCCTTATGTGTG
>NW_019448060.1:0-1076 GCF_002814215.2 Seriola lalandi dorsalis | reverse complement strand
AAGACATAGTGAAAAACTATACACAAAGGTGCAGAACAAAACTATACACAACAGCACAGTACATTGGATGTCAGTGCAGAGCTGAGCAGTTTTGAACAGCCTCTGTAGTAGTAGTAGTTTTTACAGAGCTGCAGCTCCTCACACCGTCACAGTCTGTTCCTCTGATCTGTGGCTGTTACAGAGAAAACTGATGACCAATGCAGAGCAGTGAAATGGAACAATACAGTCTCATATAGAGGATATACTGGAGGATCTAATAGAATTTACTGAGAAATTCTGTGACGACCAGAACCAGAACAATGCTGGGCAGAGGTCCTGTAAACAGCCTGGTGCAGTATGTTCATATTCTGTACCACAACCGAGACCTGCTTCCTTTGTCACACTGACTTCAGACACATTTCAAATTAAGACATAGTAAAACAACCGGGTTATTCTCTATCTATTATTACTGTTATTGATTTATTGCATGAACAGACAGGCAGACAGACAAGCAGGCCCATGAGTTCAGAATAAAATGCATGACTAGAGTTGACCAGTACATGTGAGCTTCACACACTGTACACTGCTCTCAGGGTGTAAGGGTTATTCTGAGCCACACACTCTTTATCAGACAATGACAGTATCCTCTCTCATAGAGCCACGTGATATATTGTTAATATTACCTGATCTCAGGTCAGTAAAAACGTCTATATCTGCTGATCTGAAAGTTTTATTTGTAGTACGAGAAAGTATATTTGAGGGCTTTGTGAAATATTGTTGTCAGTGCATAGTTTGTCCAGCAGAGAGTGCCGCAGACAACATGGAAAACACTGATTCACATCAGTGATAGATAGATAGATAGATAGATAGATAGATAGATAGATAGATAGATAGATATATAGATAGATAGATACAGTGGATATAAAAAGTCTACACACCCCTGTTCAAATGCCAGGTTTTTGTCATGTAAAAAAATTACATCAAGATAAATAATTTCACAACATTTTCCACCTTTAATGTGACTTATAACCTGTACAACGCAATTGAAAAACAAACAGAAATCTTTCAGGGAGGTAAAGTAAAAATAAACAACTGAG
>NW_019448059.1:0-1371 GCF_002814215.2 Seriola lalandi dorsalis | reverse complement strand
ACTAAGCCGTTGATACTTTAATTAACTTCATCAATCATCGCGATAATGCTGAATTTGTCGCCTTCCCATTGTTCATTGTTTCCCCGCAGGTCCAATGTTCTTTGCTTTGCGTGTGCGACCTGTTTTTGCCGCCGTTGCATGTTGAGGGAGTTCATCTTCCCCGGCCTCCTCCTGTTTGTGCGAGTCGTTAACGACAAATAGCCATCGTTCTCCTCTGACCCCCCCCCCCCGTGATAAATGGAAAACAGGGCCACTACAGAGAGAGGAAGAAAAGTAAAGCTCCGTCACCGGGGGAGGATGGTCATTTGGTTTTACCAATGCACGTTGGTAATTTCACATGGGAACATCTTATTTCCTGAGAGCATTTGAATCCATCATTGTTGTTTTGTTTTTTTTTCTGGGGTCTGTTGCTCCATTTGTCGCCAGTTGTGAGGAACATTTCCAATTTGTGCTGCCCCAGGTTTATTTCCAGCCTTTAGGTCTGAGCAGCGTCACGGGAGGTCCGTGATTTGATTCTCCGTATAAACACCGGCCCATTTCAGTCAGTTATCCAGATACTCCGGGTCATCCAAGAACCCATGAAACAACTTCACCCATAGTGTCAGGCAACAGTCCAAACTTAAAGCAGCTTCAGCGCTCGAATAAACGTCTGGTACTTCACTTCAAAGCACCTTGGATTTTGGCTCATTCTGACACAGACTCTCTTTAATACTCAGCTTCTATTTGCTGTGTATATTTATCTGTTTCCAGCGGCTCACTCGTCTTGTTTCTGCTGTAGCAAACACCTGCTCGGCCCCCTGGGGACCAATAAAGTCTCATCCAATCGATGCAGCTCCAGCCTGGCACCGGTTATATGACCGCCGCAATCCAGATGTTGGATTTACGAGTCAGTAATTGCGTGCCGCGCCAGATGTTGAGCTGAACCGGACTGGAATCACCCGACGCCCTCCAGAGAGAGATAATGGAGGCGAAACTCGGTTGGTTGATGTTGTTTAATGACATAAATCAAGGTGGGACCTAATAGAAAAGCTATAAGACGCTGAGATTTGAAGCTAAAAAAATCCAATACCTGACCATTTTCAAGACCCCAGAAGTCGTTTCCATCGCTCAGACTTTCTCATACAACAGTCGTATTCTCGTCAGGGCGGAAAGCCTCTGAAACATTTAGATCATCTGGAGGCTCTGTCTTTCTTTCAGGAGGGTTAGAAGCAGCTCTTCTAAAGCAGACTGAGGCAGTGAAGTTTCACTGCAAGTTTAAGTCTCTGTGGAATAAAAACCCTCCGTTAGCTCAGCGGAGCGGCTTCTGTGGTCAGCTGTCTGGAAGAGAAGCAATGATCCGAACTGACCGGCTGGTGTGAGCTCGTTCATGCT
>NW_019448058.1:0-1088 GCF_002814215.2 Seriola lalandi dorsalis | reverse complement strand
TGTGCGAGTTATTGAGCGTCTGTGTTTGTGCGTGTGCCGTATCTCGTGGTGGCCATTACTGATTTAAAGAGGTTGATCTGGATGTGCTTCATTACTCTGCTTCCACAGCGACAACACAAAGATCCCTGTCCTACAGCTCTGCGTCCTTATCGTCTCGTCCCATCATGCTCTGCTCGTCAGGATCCATGTGTTGATGGCTGTATGATGCTACTGTCCTCTTAAAACAGGGCCTCACTTTACAGATTTATATGGTATGAAAAACGGTCAGCCTGGCTCTGTCCAAGTTCAAACATATGTAATTAACATGTTTTATCTAATTTGTTTTTTACCCTAAAACCAACATTTACATTTCTATTCATGTCCAGGTTCATTAGATACAGCGTGTAAATAAAGCTGCTTTAGAGCCAAGCTAGCTGTGGCCCCTGCTGCCTGTCTGTATGCTAGTGTGGGCTAAACATGTCCTGGATCCAGATGCAGATTTAACATACAGATCTGAGATTAATATCAGTCAATCTCACCCTCAGACAAGAAGCGTGTACACCACATTCACACAGCTACAGTTAGCTTTAGGTTGAGTTCAGTGTCTGGAATAAACGTAGGATGTCAGGCCCCGACACAATAACACATACAGACACAGGCCCACACCTACTGTACATACACACACATGCTGTACAACAGATGAATCATTTCTGATGACAGATTTTACCTCCCTGATAATACTATCAACCCGGACATCAGAACTGCTCTGATAGCATGAATGCTATCTCTGCAGGAAGTTGGCTGCTAGCAAGAGATCAAACATGATTAAACCAACACAATGTTAATGCCACACGCACACACACCAACACACACACACACACACGCACACACACACACACACACACACACACACACAAGTGTTCTGTGTTTTTTAAGGTTCAGTAACATATTGATGCGATCTGCTTTAACCAGGGCCACAAAATCCGCACTAACACACAGCACTCTCTTGTATTTTATCAGCTGATTTACAGCAAAGTGCTGTATAATGAAAGCCTTCAATAAAAATTAGGATGAAATTGTTTGAATGTGGGTTTAAAGATAAGCTGCCA
>NW_019448057.1:0-1289 GCF_002814215.2 Seriola lalandi dorsalis | reverse complement strand
ATCCTCAGGGCCGAGTCGCACATGCAGTGGACGTGGGGCGAGTTTCCAGAATCTACCAGGGTATGGTAGAGATCTAGTCTCGTAGAATCTGGTCTAAGACACGTGAGATTTGTGGGGCTGTCTGGCTCATATGCTCCTTTTATTTAGGTGTGTATGGATTTTTAACCTTCATCTTGTTCTGTACTCTTTTGTATGCAGGTCAACAAAAAGGACAAAACAGAGCCAAAGACGCTGATCATCACTCCCTCGGAGAACACGCATTTCAGGGTTATTTTAAGCTCAGAAGCGATGGAGGAAGAGTCACGGGATGAAGAGAGAAGCACAGATCCAGTTTGCAGTATCGTTAAACCAGAGCCACGGACCATTAAACCCGATCAGTGCTGCTGCAAACCACAGGCCCCTGAAGCGTCGCCACATGATGCAAATGTCACCAAGGATGAGCCAGACCTTTCCAACTCGGCGTGCAGCAGTTTTACTTCCGAGCCACGTCCCGGTAACTCTGACCTCAACACAAAAACCGTGCGCAAGGCCAGGTGGACGTCTTCGCCGCCCGGCCGCAGGGGCAGCGGCTCTGCTGCCAGCGGAGGCAGTAACATGGCCGGAGACGCTGCGGCAGTTTGTGCCGACACAGGAGCCTCCTCCAAACCCACGGACTCCCCCAGCAAGAGGAGAGGTAACACGACTTCCTTTTACACCTCACTCTCTCACACTGTGTTTACGTATTTCCTGCGCTTTGTGGTCGTTACTGCAGCTTTCATTTTCATTCTGTATGAATATAAAAATGACCTTTCAACTAAAGAAATTTTAAGGATAAGTTTCCTGAAATGCCTGAAAAGCAGGAGGCTAGAAAAAGCTCCTCAGCAATTTCTGATAGTAGTTGTAAGTTTTCTACAAAAACATTACCTGATGAGAAAACTGCAATACCCTCAAGGTATTGAGATGGTATATTTATGGCAAACATAAGAAAATACAAAAAAAAAAAAATGTTATGAAAAGTTTGAAAACAGCAAAGAAGCAAAGCATCATTTTAATAGTTGAATAATTCTTATTTTGCATCTTAAATGACACAGAAATGTTGAGTAGAACTCCAGATTTCTCTGTATGACGGTAGTCTACACACAGTCTTAATGTTAGTGAATGTTGACAGGAAGGATGTGGTTTCTACTCGGGCCTGAGTTCAGATTTGGTCTCTGGGACTGTTCTACATTCATATGTTTAAAAGAAAAGGAAGTGGAAAAAAAAAAAAAGCAAAGAAAACAACAAAGTCGGCGATTTTCTCAGTAAACTTC
>NW_019448056.1:0-1145 GCF_002814215.2 Seriola lalandi dorsalis | reverse complement strand
GCTCACGGCCAAACCGTAAAAAGGAGACAAATAGTTCTTTCTGAAAATGTAGACATAGTTGTTGGGATTCATACACAAACCATTCGACTATCAAAACGTTCAGCTTGTTCTGTAGATTATAGGATGTATACAACTTTTTCTACTATTTAAAATTTTCAAAATATTTAGCTTTTTCTGCAGTTTTTTTTGCCATTCAAATGAATGGAGGACTGTTCAAATCCTTGAAAGCTTCTGCCTCTTTGGCTTCAACTACTTCAGCATACCTTCAGCTACAGGTTTCATTCAAACTTTAAAATGTTCACAAGACATTCAGCTAATAAACTTGTATTCAACCTTTTAATATCTTTAACAGTTTTTGAATTATCACAGTTTTAGTTTTGTGCTCTTTTGAGATAATTTTTTAGTTTATAATGGTAGTATATTGCACAGAATGTTCAGGGCTAGAGTGGATGACATCATCACTAGAGTGGGAGAAGCTCTAAAATTTGTCTGAAAAAACTCTGTGTAAGTCATCTTTACTGCCACATCTAGAAACACCAAAACCACATAGAGGTCGTCAGAAGAGTCTCATTGTGCTGGCCATGTATTAATTTCACTGACATTAGGTACTGTTTTGTATTAAATGGCAGGAGTTTGAGAGGTTCGCTGACCCCTTTCTCCCATAGATTTGTATGAGCCGTGTCTTCAACAGCCAGACTCTCTCTCTTACACACACACACACACACACACACATACACACACAAAACAGAGACACACACATATACAGACAAACACGCACACAAACACACACACAAACTGACTAATTAGAGACTATTCTGATATCTGTGGTGTTTACCACTTTACTGACATTTCTGCAATGATTTACACACATATCAACTGGTTTCACTGGAAATATGTTGCAGTCCAGTTTTAATCAGGAAGCATTCGGCAGTTAATTTCAGTTTGTCAAGCAGATAAACAGACAGTGACTGACAGACAGATAGACACAATTTCATTCAGGAAACATTTGGCTGTTAATTTCAGTTTGCTAACTGACTCCAGAGAAAGCTGTTTACAAGTTTTTTAAATAATAAGTTTTTCCTGCATTGAGGTTTCTACTGTTTAGGATGCAGTTCATCTTTCAGTTACTAATACAAATGATTACT
>NW_019448055.1:0-1094 GCF_002814215.2 Seriola lalandi dorsalis | reverse complement strand
AAGTATTCAGACACTTTGTTATGATACGTGACATTTAAAAAAATAACCAACACAATTCAAACTAATTGAAACAGTGAGCCCTTGAATTTAAAAAAAGACTGCACATAGAGCTTTTTTTCACCACACACACACTCTCTCTCATTCACACACACACACACACACACACACACACCACCTGTCCACTCATCCACTTGTGTCCGAACGTGCTTCTGCCGGCAGGGAGACATTCTCAGGCGTAGATCTAAGTTTAACAGTAGCTGACCCACATGCGACACGAGGACTCTTGCTTTGTATAGAGTCTGTAGGTTCATACAGTGATAGTGCATCAATGATCAGTGATAGTGATCACTCGTGGGTGTCTGTGTTGATGCTGCCTATCTGACGTTGTGTCTGATGAAAACATCTCCTTAATTAAACATGGCCCCATGAGACTCTGCTTCACTGTTGATAAACTACCTCCAGCTCTGCTCAGTGTCTTTACTCTACCAATTATATAAGAGCATGACTAGACTAAAGATGAGCCTTATTGCTGTGTCCTGCAGACACATTTACACAAAATAAAAAAATTAAAGATCTAGAAAGAAAAGTGAGCGTTTTCTAAATGATTGTAAATTGTATTTTAAACAGCCTAAAACAATATTTTGTGTCCATAGGCAATTTTCAGAATATTTTAGGGTATTTTCTCCACATTATGAACATTTCATATTAAAATGGGACTTCTGACATCACACACTTCACACCACCTATTTTTCTCTCAGTAATCAGAGGACTTATACGAGTTCTTAATTGGACATCTAATGATCTGTAGTTTAATGCTCTCTTGTTCTCTCCTTTTTATTTATGTCGCTTCTCTCTCCTAATCAGGCCGTGGGGGATTAGTGCACCCAGGTGAGACTCTCCATGCAGTAACACAATCAGGCCATCTGTTTGCTTGTTTTCTGCACCACAATAGAGACTGTGATGAATCCGCTCCTGTTTCCAGCACCTTATCCTCCTTCGCTTCTCATTCTGGTTCTGTCAGTTTTCAGACAGAACCAGGCCTTACAGTGGAAGTTAACAGATCTTATATTAAATGTGTGAACAAAGTTGTGTGG
>NW_019448054.1:0-1326 GCF_002814215.2 Seriola lalandi dorsalis | reverse complement strand
CGTCTGAAGACCGTTAAAGGGTCATAAACTCTAATGTGAGCAGGTGATGTGATAGCGTGGGCGACCGCGCATGAAAAACAAGACGAGCATTAACACAACTACCACCGTGATGTCGTCACGGCGACGTCTGTCTCTGCGATACCAGCTTCATGCTCTTCATGCTTCCGCTCTCAGGTGTTTGTTGTCAGTTGTTGACGTCTTTATTGTAGATTTACGGTGGATTTTTCTCTTCTAATGCAAAAGTAAATAAAGTTCATCATGAAATACCAAATCGTCTTAATTGATTGACAGTCAGAATGGAGGGTTATCGCTCTTTATCTATATTTTGTGGAGAAAGGGAAATGTGTTTCTTGCTCTCACAACATGGAAAAATCTAATTTTAAAAATTAAACAGCAACATGTTTTTCCAGAGAGGAGAGTCCTCAAAGGGAATTTCTTTTTTTTTTTTTATATTTCTTTTTTGTGCCTTTATTGATAGAGCAGTAGAGAGAGACAGGAAATGGGGAGGCAGAGAGGGGGAAGGACTTGCAGCTAAGGGCTTGTCGGACTGGAGCCTCTACACTTGGGACGGATGCTCAACCAACTGAGCTACTCGACGCCCCGAAGGGAATTTCTAAGGAAAACTGT
Organism: Seriola lalandi dorsalis; assembly: GCF_002814215.2. Classification (NCBI taxonomy): domain Eukaryota; kingdom Metazoa; phylum Chordata; class Actinopteri; order Carangiformes; family Carangidae; genus Seriola; species Seriola lalandi. The sequence continues at coordinate 699 of NW_019448054.1, read as the reverse complement.
TCACGGTGATCTCACTGTTGATTATTCACTATGTTGGAGCCACTGAGTTTCTGTCTTTGTGTGAACACCACAAACTACTTTCAGAGCGAGATTTCTCAACCTGGATAAAAGCGGCGCTGACTGATCGGACTTGGAACGTGGACGTACAAACTTTAACAATCAGAAACTTCGCTGCACTTTAAAGGATGATCTTCTTCTTTCTGATGAGAAGACCTAAAACCGACGATGACGGTGCACGAGCGACGCCGCGCCGTGTGTGAATCCAAAGCTTCGTACCTTTGCTCCTCTCTGCCACAGAGCTCCAGGTGTGTTTGTTCGTCCGTCCCATTCTCGTGAACGTTATATCTCAGAAACGCCTCAATGGAACTTTTTCAAATTTGGCACAAACATTCACTTGGACCCAAAGATGAAGGTGATTTGATTTTGGTGGACAAAGGTCAAAGTTCAAGGTCAAGGTGACCTCACAAAACACGGTTTTTGGCCGTTTTGAACACGACATCTCAGTAACGCTTTGAGGGATTTGGCACAAACATTCACTTTGACTCAAGGATGAATTGATTAGATTTTTGTGGACAAAAGGTCAAAGGTCAAGATCACGGTGACCTCATGTTCTTGTGAATGCAATATATGAGGAACGCCCAGAGGGAGTTTCATCACCTCTGACACAAAACATGTTTTTGGTCACAACTCACAAATTCA
>NW_019448053.1:0-1010 GCF_002814215.2 Seriola lalandi dorsalis | reverse complement strand
CCTTTGTGGTTTCTATAGCAACGCAGAGCACAGGCCAGCAGTCTTATGTGAAGAACGAAAAAAAAAAAAAAAAACACTTTACCTCACTAACTAAACATAAATAAAGACACAAATCACTACACTGCTACTGAACACTGTACGTGACCCAGTCTGCAACAGCATCATCATCCTCTCCTGTTATGCTGGCTGTGCTAACGCTGTGCTAACGCTGTGCTAACGCTGTGCTAACGCTGTGCTAACACTGGCACACAGCGTGTTCGGTAATTGTTGTTTTTTGTTTTTTTAAAGAAAACTAGATGCGTTAGTAGATGAGGCGTTCATGCTGCACCATGTTGCTTAGAGGACTGATCGAAACAGAGACAGCCAAGGACACGTGCTGAAATTCATCCTTTTCTCCTGACCTCACGCTTCTGAAATTAAACATTATTCACGGTCTAATAAAGAGACAAAGTGTGACCAAAATAATCACACATACATGGGAAGAGCCAGGCTGCTGGACCTCAGGGTCATAAAACAACAATCATTTGAAAGAATAAAAAAAGAGGATTTAGAAATCTATTTAGCACGAGGTGAGCTTCGTGTCCGTCTGTCAGCCTCTCACAGAGCTGGTACAGGATGTCAGTGCAACGCCAGTGAAGCCAATCAAACGTCAGAGATGAAATCCAGCACAACACCCACAGGAAGAAAGTCCGGTGAAGGTCTAAGACATTTTCATCTCTGGAGACATTTTGTGCCGTTACAGCTGGAAAGACAGGTACAAGACTCCAAGCAGTTCTCTGGTGTTGAAAGTTAGCCTCTAAGGCTCTTCTGATTCATGCTCCAAATTTAAGTAATACTTGATCTACCGGCCAAATACCAAATAAAGCTTGTGTGCTCAAGAGACAGAAGCAGTTCCACGTCCAAGATTAAAGCAGGTTTCAGGCTTGGCAGAGCCGAGCAGAGTCACATCAGCAGCATTTCAATACTTGCACAATCAACATTGTACCGTTCGGTTTTGAACGATTTGAACG
>NW_019448052.1:0-1155 GCF_002814215.2 Seriola lalandi dorsalis | reverse complement strand
TCCATTGATCATCGTGTTGAGTTGGTTTTTAGATCGGTAAATGTGAAAAATCCTTTTCTGCTGCACAGACTGTATAGGAAGCTGTGTCAAAGCTGATTGATCGTTCTACCTGTAGGTTAATTCAGCACAAGCTTTACTGTGTAATCAATCGAATTGTTTGAAGAAGAAGAAAAAAAAGAAAAAAAGAAAAGGTGCCACTCTTTCAACACCCGAGAAACAAAGACTTTTATTCTTCAAACAGTCAAACGTCTGTAATCCAGGAATATTCAGCAGCACTGTTTTTGATGGATTTTGCTTTTGAAGGAGAAGAGAAGGTTTTGTGAGGATTTCTGATGTAAATATCCCCAAAGAAAAGTTCCCTTTGTTCTTTTATCAGTTTCCTAAAGCTCGATTGATGTTGTTTTACATTAGACGTCTGAGGCTGATCTGTTGAGGGGGAAATGTGCTTATCTCTCACTTCCTCAGTAACTCCACTGCAAAGACTCTCTAAAGTAGTTTTTATACCTTGTTTATGAGGCTCCATGTCTGCAAAGTTTCAGAAACGTGTGTCGCCATGTTTGATCCTCCTGACTTCTCCATGAGGTTGATATTTGTGGTTTAAAGTGAAGAACGTCTCAACAGCTGATGGATGGATTGTGACAAAAATGTGGTTAAAATGTTCCTGTTCCCCTCAGGATGAACTGTAATAACCTCTGATGATCCTCTGACTTTTCCTCCAGCACCATCAACAGGTGTTCATTAAATACCTGCAAGGATATTAAAGTCAGTGTGAGCATGTTAGCGTGGCAGCCACTGCAACAGACAACGTCCATTACTAGTTATATGTATATGTCACATCTGTAAAACATTATGCGTTAAAGCTTCATGTTTTCTTCTTCTTCTGTGTTTTATTTGAAGTGTTGATCCATCAGAAGATATAAAAACCATCTCAGTGTAGTTTTACATCTCCTCTCTCAGGCTTCGCTCTGGAGCTCTAGTAACAACAGGTCGGTGAGCCAATCAGAAGAGAGGAGGCTCTGAGCCTCTCTTCTGATTGGCTGACTGTTTTCTGACTGATCCAATAAAAATATAGCAGATTTCAGGTAAAAACACTCAGAGAAACCAAATCCTGCAAGGTTTGGATGGTGGGTCCAGGTGGGCGGGGCTTGGTGACTG
>NW_019448051.1:0-1089 GCF_002814215.2 Seriola lalandi dorsalis | reverse complement strand
CACAGACAGGGCCTGATCCAGATTTCTCAACCAGGACGTAAGCGAGGATGAACTTCAACTCACAGGACTCTGAGCTTACTGATAAACACACTGCATTCCCTGTGACCACTTCATAATAAAAGTCAAATGGCCAATCAGATGCTTTTAATGTGAAGGTGCAGCAGTAGGAAATATTCAGTTTGTATTACAGACGATTCACTATGTTTGGAATTATTGGAATTTTTTCCATGTGTCAGCACAGACACAAAGTTCCCACTGATATATAACACACAGACAGACACTGAACACATTTATTCTTCTGCCACTAAGTTTTCTGAGCTGTTCATGAAAACTGGTTCTAAAATATTCATTCTATTTTAAAGTAAATGTTGAAAAGAAACAAAATCATGAAATGAACATGTATATTTGTCGTCTCACCTCCTGAGAAGCGTTGAGGAAAAGCTCCGGTCTGACCCTCAGCTACCAGAAGAAAGATAATCCTGTTGTTTGTGTCTGTCTGCAGGAATTCCCCCCCAGCTCAGCCCACCCCCCTAAACAAGTATGGTCTGTCTCTGAGGACAAATTTAGTCGTCCCAGCAGCACAAGGAAGAAACAGCACAGACGTTTATGACACGGATCTAGAAATAAGAATAGAAAATAGAAAACACTTAAAGAAAAAGTCAAGTAATAAACAGGAACTAAAGCCAGTAGAACTGAGGTTTATGGTCGGGTCTGGTCTGGTCTGTTCTGTTCTGTTCTGGACTGGACTCGATTTGTGTTGTGTTGTGTTGTGTTGTGTTCTGGTCTGGACTGTTGTGTTGTGTTGTGTTGTGTTGTGTTGTGTTGTGTTCTGGACTGTTGTGTTGTGTTCTGGACTGTTCTGGTCTGGACTGGACTGTTCTGGTCTGGTCTGGTCTGTTCTGGACTGGACTGCACTGTACTGTTCTGGACTGGACTGGACTGGACTGTTCTGGTCTGGTCTGGACTGGACTGCACTGTTCTGGACTGGACTGGTCTGGTCTGGACCCCTCCTCCAAATGACGACTCCTCTGACTCCTCCTCCCACTGCCCCCTCCTCCCACTGACCCCTCCTCCCTCTGACTCCTCCTC
>NW_019448050.1:0-1253 GCF_002814215.2 Seriola lalandi dorsalis | reverse complement strand
GAACAACAAAACCTGCTGGAGCTCTGTGGGGCACAGTGAATTAAGAAGTCTTTCCAGACCTTAAAATGCAAAATCAGAGAAGAACAGACACTGCAAATGTACTAATTTACACAGTATTGCTTTTGTGCTGTTCGTCGTATTATCACGGGCAGTCAATCATGTAATAGACTGCTGTTAACCTGCTGAGCAAGAAGATGAGATGTTGTTATTGGAGTCAAAAAACAGGAGTCAGTCTAGCCTTTAGGCGCAGTGTTAAACTTCAGTGAAAGGAAGGTTGGGAAAGCAAAGGGTGTGATTGGACAGGAGCCTGATCAGGCCTGTATGTTATCGATGTGTGTGTGTGTGTGTGTGTGTGTGTGTGTGTGTGTGTGTGTGTGCGTGTGCGTGCGTGCGTGCGTGTGTGGTACAAAGATATAGACATCAGAGACCAGTAATTATGGGGAAAGAATGGAGCAGTAGGTTAACTAAGGCAACATTTTTAAATCAATTCTGGCCAGGAGGGGCAATGCTGAGGTTAGGGACCCCTTTCAAGTGAAATGGATGAAACACAGCAAAGGTTTTAGAGGAGAAGGCACTCAATAATTTAGTAATTTCTTCAAGTGCTGTAATAGGTTGTTTCTCAGGCCTCTCTCAATAAAAAAAACTCTACAAACCAACTTCTTCAGAAGGACAAGTGCTGCTGTGTACTTTTTATCTCAGTGCTCAATATGTTTGTAATTTCTTGCTCAATTTAAAGTGAAAGCGTTTAGGTTTGGGAAAATAAGTACATTGAGTTCAACAAGCGATAGTGGACAAATGGTCAGAGGTCTACTGGGAACTGTAGCACACTTCTATTGTGCCTTTGCACTAGACTGTTACACTAATAAGCTAATAGTTAAAACATAAACACTTTCATATTAATCATATTATATTGTATATTAATACATCTACTACCCCTGAACTACAATGTACTCAGAGAAAACTTCAGGGCTTCAAGAATATTGAAATGCCTCAGGGCCAGATCAGAACTTCTTGCACTCTATACTACAAGCACCACAAAAGAAGATCAACCTAATGCTCATACAGAATGTGGTCTATTTTTCACTGCTAAACAGTTATTCTGAAGTCTTGCACTGTGTTCACATTTTCAGTTTATCCAAGCATGAATAGCCTTCTTTGAGTTTTACTCAATAAGACACACAAGTAGAAAGCTTTTCCTGGAAGTTACAGCCAAGATGGTGGATTTTACAAAGACTTTTTTCAAACTATACAAA
>NW_019448049.1:0-1169 GCF_002814215.2 Seriola lalandi dorsalis | reverse complement strand
TATAGTAAGGCATAAAAAGTCAAATTAAAAAAGTCATAGTATAGTAAGGCATGAAAAGTCCCCAAAAGAAGTCATAATATAGTAAGGCATAAAAAGTAAAAAAAAAGTCATAGTATAGTAAGGCATAAAATCTGAAAAAAGTCATAGTATAGTAAGGCATAAAAAGTGAAAAAAAAGTGAAAAAATCATAGTATAGTAAGGCATAAAAAGTAAAAATAAAAAAGTCATAGTATAGTAAGGCATAAAAAGTCCAAAAAAAAAGTAATAGTATATTAAGGCATAAAAAGTCCAAAAAAAAGTCATAGTATAGTAAGGCATAAAAAGTCATAGTATAGTATGACATTAAAAGTCATAGTATAGTAAAGCATAAAAAGCCATTAAAAAAACGACATAGTATAGTAAGGCATAAAAAGTCATTAAAACAACATAGTATAATTAGGCATAAAAATTATTTAAAAAATCATAGTATATGGTAAGGCATGAAAACGACATAGTATAATAAGGCTTAAAAAGTCATAAAAATGTCATAGTATAGTATGGCATTAAAAGTCACAATATAGCAAGGCATAAAAAGTCATAAAAACGTCATAGTATAGTAAGGCATAAAAATTCATAAAAACATCATAGTATAGTCAGGCATAAAAAGTCATAGTGTAGTAAGGCATAAATATTCATTATTAAAACGACATAGTATAGTAATGCATAAAAAGTCATAAAAACTACATAGTATAGTAAGGCTTAAAAAACCATAAAAACGTCATAGTATAGTAAGGCTTAAAAAGTCATAAAAACGTCACAGTATAGTTAATCATTAAAAATGTCATCGTATAGTAAGGCATTAAAAGTCATAAAAACGTCATAATATAATAAGGCATGAAAACGACATAGTATAACAAGGCTTAAAAAGTTATAAAAATGTCAAAGTATAGTATGGTATAAAAAGTCATAAAAACATCATAGTATAGTAAGGCATGAAAACAAAATAGTATATTAAGGCATAAAAAGTCATAAATATGACATAGTATAGTATGGCTTAAAAAGACATAAAAAATGTCATAGTACAGTATGGCATTAAAAGTCACAATGTAGCAAGGCTTAAAAAGTCATAAAAACGTCATAGTATAGTAAGGCATAAAAAGTCATAAAAACGTCATAGTATAGTCAGGCAT
>NW_019448048.1:0-1248 GCF_002814215.2 Seriola lalandi dorsalis | reverse complement strand
ACGGTCTGAGGAGCATATTTGGTTTGATGACTAATTCTGATAGACAGCTGAGATATTCCAAATTCATCAGCGCTGACATCTGCTGTACATGTAGCATAGAGTTGTGCAAACCATCCATTTCTGGTGTCAGTGGATTTTTTTCTTGCTGGCGAGTTGATTGAATCCTTATTGTGAAGCGGCTGCTATCAAAATTTGGTTTAAAAAGTCATTGTATTTTTACACACATTGACATGTTGCACATTACCTGTAGCAGCTGATTGATCGTAAGACTGACTGTAAGTCGTTTTGAGTGACTTAGGAGCCACTTTTAGCATTGAAATGCCTTGTGACCAAAAACATAAACAAAAAGACTTAAAGGTGCTGTATGTATTTTAGTTTAAAAAATGTAAAAATGAACTACAATTGTCAACAGTTATGTAAAAGACATCTGTATTGTGTTACAGAGATGTATACTGATGTTAGCATGCTAACCTACTAGCCACAGCCCGTCCCGTCTCATAATACCACTTTGTACCTCAAGAAATGATATTGAGTCCAGTCCGACCTCAGTCGAACGTGTGAGGATGAACAATTAGCGATACCCACAGGGCAAGAAACCCGTGTTTGGTGGCAAAGAAAGAGTTAACACTGCGGTTATTTTCTACTGGAGATGGCGGTAAAGGAATTAAGTTTGATTCTGAATTTGCCAAGTTTCCTCTAGGCTGGTGAGTAAACAGCTGTTAATGCAAACCCTGGCTGTGTAGCATTAGCAAACACTTACACATAGCACTTTTAAAGTTAGGACTCACACAACCCTAAATTTTTAGGTGTTTCTCGTAAATCTGTCAATTAGAAACTCGGCATGCGTCATTACAGTTGTTCTGTTCGTCTGTGGTTCCCTCCAAATTGTAATTGCTTCCTCGTTGCCTTGTTTCTGTTTCAGTTTGCTTTGCTCATAAATGTGTTTTAATAAGGTCCCCTCCTTGCATATGTTTACTAAAATTATCCTTACGTCCTGAATTTAGTTAGGTGGCCTTTGAGAGTCTTTAATTCCTAACTGCCGAACCAGTGTTGCATTTGTGACTCATAAACATCATATTTATCTAACATTTATTACCTTTTGTAAATGTTACAAGTTTGCTCACTGCCCAAGGAACAGTCATGTTTAACATATCTTATTATATTGTGCATTGCACCCCCACAGTGGACATTTGCGTTCTTTCTTACCAAAGAAAGAATAACTCAATCAGCTCGCCTGTAGTGAGCAGA
>NW_019448047.1:0-1329 GCF_002814215.2 Seriola lalandi dorsalis | reverse complement strand
CTTCACATTCATATACAGGGCTTACATGCTGCAGCTCAGCCTAGTGCAGACTGCACAATTATTGCCATGACTTGCCTTTGCCAGATGAATTTTGGTAGATCTGAGACCAAAACTTTTGCATCGTTACTCAGAATCTTGTGTTGTCGACTTTAAGTTTTCCAACTAATTTGATTCTATTGTCGCCTTAATTGACGTTTTAAGCCATGCTAGCAGCGTAGCTTCACAGATGGCAATGTCAGTCAGTCCATCACTTTGGTCCAGACTGAAAAATTTCACCATCTGCTGAAAGGATTGCCTTTAACATTTTGCTCATGCATTAATTGTCCACAGAGGATGAGGCCAAAGCGATAAGATATATAGAACATTTTTGATTTTTTAAGCAAATCAAGTTATCAACATGGCAACAGTTCATTACCACATTTTCCAAAATTTCCAGTCATTCCATAAAATATGTCAACATCTACTGAATGGATTGGCACAATTATGTTCAGACAGACATGGTTCCCAGAGAATGAATCTTAATGACTTCTGTGATCCCGACTCTTCGTCTTTTGTGGTTTGAATGAAAAATCTTGTATGGATGTCCGTGAAATTAGCTGTAGACATTTATGTTCCCCACAGGATGAATTGTAATAAATTTGGTGCAAGCATGGCTGTTGACTCTTGTTAGGGGAAATATTCCAGCTGTCTTCATCCACAACCACATTCCCTGTCAGGGCTTCAAACTGGCAAGTGATGAGATTACGAGTTCTACAAGCCTCAGTAAATGGATGGCAAATATACTTGTCATTTATATTTATATTTCCCACATCAGATGTTAAAGACAGAGCCTTAAATAAAGTTTATTGTTATTATGTTACAGGGCTGAGGCTACTACACTTATTTGAAGTGTAATATAACTGACACACTCACTAACAATGACCTACATGTGAATGAAAGCTGACAGACTGCTTCCTCACACACTCACACGGGTACACACACTTGTAATCACCTTAAACATCGTCTTATCTTTCCTGAACTCACATACTCTACGCCTGCCTGATCAAAGAGGAAAACAGCAGACATCAGTGTGTGTGAGTGTGAGAGTGAGTGTGTGTGTCCATCGCAGCAGCTGCTCTGTCAGCATACTCCCAGTCCAAGGGGGGGGTCCACACAGCATGGCTAAAGAACTCATCAACAACCCCAGGCGCTGTGCTTGGTGTGTGGGATGATGTGCTGCAGACTCAGCCTCTCAGCCCAGAATACACCCTCCCTCCCTCCTTCCCCCCTCCGTCCACACACACACACGCACACACACACACACACACACACACACACACACACACACAC
>NW_019448046.1:0-1112 GCF_002814215.2 Seriola lalandi dorsalis | reverse complement strand
CGTGATAAAGGTTCGTTGACGAAGATATTTAGTCATAATTTTCGTTGACGAAAGCAACACTAGTGGACAGGTGAAAGAGCAGCCACATGTTTGAGCCTCAGTCAGACCCAGACTCAAAAGAGGAGTCTGTTGAGACCAGAACCAGAGACTAGCAGGCGGATCAGAACGGTTCGCATTATTAGCATCTTTCAGGAACGGTTGGTGCAATTAGCATCTTTCAGGAACGGTTGGTGCAATTAGCATCTTTCAGGAACGGTTGGTGCGATTAGCATCTTTTATTTACTAATCTTCAGGTGATGACATGCAAACTGCCACTAGAAGCAAAACCAGCGTCATGGAAACTGCTGGAAGTTGTACTTGCTCACTTTAAGGATCCCTACCTGTGGACGAGGGTACCCAGAGGCATGGCAGGACACCCGGAGGCTCTCCCCCAGCCGCACTGCCAGCCTCCTGGGCTCCAGCTGCACCAGTGGAGGGATGCACACCAGGCTGTTGAGGGGGACCTCCACCAGGCTGAGGTGGGAGAGGCGTGGCGGCTCAGTGCAGACCAGCCGACGCTCTGCGGAGCTGAGCAGCCGCTGCCCCGCCTCGTCGATCCAGCTCCTCAGCCAGTGGAGAGCGCAGTCACAGCGCCAGGGGTTGTCTACAGCAGAGCAGAGGACGGGAGGTTAGCTTTGAACCTCTTGATGCTGAGACAGTGGACGTCCCAGTCACTGGCTGAGGTGATAGGATGAAGACACGTCCGTGAAAGAAAGACATGGTTTGAGACGAGTAAACCAGGTGTTAATGTGTTTGTGACGGGTTATACATTTTAGACTGACCTCAGGAAAACAAGTAAACTGCACTGAATGGATTGAAAGTTTGGGAATAACAGTAAGAACAGAGAAATGCATTGACTGGACAACTGCAGGAAGAGTGTTACATAAACTGCTTCAGGAAAATTCTGTGGAGAAACGGTTATGTGTGAGTTACGGGAACAGGTATCCCTGTTTTTATATGACTTTTACTTGCCACTAGGAAACATGATTGCAGTCTGGGTTAGGTTGGATCAGTGTTATTATGGGGAAAGATGGTAAAAGTCAAAGCATCCCACCTTGTGCTTCAGTCACTGA
>NW_019448045.1:0-1459 GCF_002814215.2 Seriola lalandi dorsalis | reverse complement strand
CATAGCTGCAAAATGTTTTTCCGTAGTTTTCATAGAATATCCATTCTTGGCAACTAAAGTGCGATTAAGGTTTTTATGGTTCAGTATAGGCAACCTAAACATTTAGTTAAGGTTAGGGAAATATTGAGCTCTTTCTGCAAGTCAACACTGACATCAGGAAGACCTGGTCCGGTTGCACAAAACACCTTAGGTTAAGATTTTCCTTTAAGTCTGAGATAAGGTGTTTTTAAAATGAACACAAAATAAAGTTGCACAAAACAAGTCTTCTCCTTAATGTTTCCTTAAAATGTTCACTTAAATATTTAAGGTTTTCTCCTTAGCTTGGTCTTAAACTTAAAGGACTCACTAAATGTCAGTTAAATTGTTGAACGAAAGACCTTGGCAACCAAAGTAAGGAAAAGAACTAAATGTACCTCTGACTCTGTCTTAACTGCAAGCTGAACACATCCCAAGAAGAGTGGGAGAACTCAACGGACACCCTTCACAATGAGGAACTGAATCTACATCCCAGATTTGTCTGAACGCCTAGAGTTGGATCACTGTACTTTTCCGCAGCTCAATGATTGCTTAGATGTGCCAAATTCCTTAACTTTTAAAATCGAGATGTTTTTTTTCCAACTGGCCCCTGGTGTTTCGGTCCTGTGGCTTTGTCTGCTTAACCATCCACCTTGACCTACTCTGCATCCAGACCTCTGAACCACTGCCGACATCTCTGATTCATTCAGTTGGTAGGTAGTGGGTCCGGTTGTGCTCATTGACAGCTGGAGAAACAACTGACCAATCAGAGCTTTGTAGGTAAGACTGGTGATGTGTACCATGTAATCTCAGTGTTCAATTCCAGCCGGGGATCCGGGGATCACATCCATGAAAAGTAACCACAAAAAAAAAAAGAAAATGGCCTCAAGTGTGAATAAGACTGAGAATTGACATAGATTTGCATTTCAGTTTGATTACCAGCGCTGGCCTGATTGTGTTCTCAACAAGATCATCAGACGTTTCCATTGATCGTATCTGCAGGCACAAGATGAGAGAGGACTTTTTAATTGTTCTTTTCCTGATCTTAACCCGGTGTTTCAGGAGCCTGAGCTCGTCAGACACAGGACGGAGACCAGTGATGTGGTTCGTCCACCTGAACCTTCTCCCTGCAACTTCAGTATAAAGATGTCATGCTCCAAGCAGTAGTTAGTTTCCATCATAATATATTTGTATAGTATTTTTATGTGTGTCTCTGTTCTGCTGAACTTTCCCGATTCGTTCCGCTTGTGTCTCGCGCGGAGGTAACGCCTTCAGCTGGTCTGTTCGCTGTGTTTCATTAGCTGTCATCCTCATACCTAAGATCTGCCCTGCGTCTTATTGTTCAGCTGGTTAACTGCACCGCGGCTTAATAAGGCACAACTTCAAAGTCACGCTGCACACGGGCGCCGAGGTGAGCCGGATATTTATATCGTGCAACGCCACC
>NW_019448044.1:0-1024 GCF_002814215.2 Seriola lalandi dorsalis | reverse complement strand
GTGCGTGCGTGCGTGTGTGTGTGTGTGTGTGTGTTAACTTGGCTTTCCTTTCACTCCTACAGAATGGGCTCCCGTTCCCCTCCCAATGCCTCCCAGCCTCCGGCGTTCTTCAGCAAGCTGACGGAGAACACCTCGGCTATCGTGAAGTCAAAGAAACAGGAGATGATCAAGAAGATGACTGTGGTGGGGAACGACGGTGATTTCAGTAAGTCTGACCTCAGCACCGACTTGTGATTGCATGTGATTTAATGAAGAGAATGGACTTTTAAAAAGAAACCTTGTTCACACTCTCAGATGCTGGTCAGCCAGGGACAGAGATCTTCAATATGCCGGCGTCTACAACTGCAGGTAATCGCCTCTATTTCCACCTCCTCCATCATGTTAGCAAAGTGGGTAAATATGGAAACAGTATGCATAATGCAACTTGAGGTCTGTTAAGTTAAGGATGACTGTGCAAGATGGAGCGGCTTACAAGAGTTTGTTTTATATTTGAACATATTGATGTCCAAGGCCAAGGTTTTCAGAGCCCAGGCATCAGCCACAGCTGCATGTTCTCTGGCTAGAGCTGTGGTGAAAGGTGCCGTTTACAGAAATATTACAAAGGTCATAAGGTGGCGTTTACACAGGAAATTAACTTGACCTGTGTTACCACATGACACAGGCAGTAAAAATGCATTTATGAAATGTTTGCGAGACTTGATAAAGGCCTTAAGAGAAAATCATCCTTTTCTCAACCCCACCCTCTGGACGGCACTGTTCTCCTACAGTATTGACCTACAGTAATTTGTATACATTTTTTATTTAATCTTTATTAAGTCAAGCACTGTCATTGAGATTAAAATCTTTTTTCCAAGAGCAAATGCAATGACTGAAGCTGTGTGTCTGTTCTACTCTCCTATTTTTTCACACCTCTCTTTAAGGTTGTGCTCACTACTCTTCGGACAATACTGAGAGTCACCACACTGTCCTTCCACTGTTGGCCTGTTTTATCTCTTCATGTCTCACTTTCCTTCTGATACGACTT
>NW_019448043.1:0-1209 GCF_002814215.2 Seriola lalandi dorsalis | reverse complement strand
TTTAAAACTTTGACAGTAAAAGATTCACGTCCATCAGTCTGAGTTTGATGAACAATATGGTGATAATCAATCTAAAGTATTGTTATTGATGTTTTCTGGTGCAGTTAAACCTGTTTATTTCAGTTATGATCACATGGAAACTCTGTCACATCAGGACGTTTATGTTTATCTTGAGCTGGTTTATGTTTCGCTGTGAGTTTACCAGGCAGGTCAGGTCGGGCGGACTGTGTAGATTTAGACAGACCTCAGTGGATCAACAGTTTTACAGACCCCGCTCAGGCTGTATTTTGACGTCATCCGTCTTTTAATCTCGCTGGGAGTTTGGTGGTGACTTTTCGTCTGGATCGGGACAATCCAGGGGACAGATCTGCTGCGCAGGCAAATTCATTAGCGAGTCAATCAGTATTTGTCTTCAGGGCAATGTGGGGTGGCGTTGTCAGAGTTTAGGGAATGGAAATGTTGAAGAAAAAAAGATAATTGTGTAGAAGGATTTGGGAAGATCACTGAAAAGTCAATTGGATTTGTCCACAGGTTACCTGGAAATAGCCCACACACTTGTTTTCTGCTGGGGCCTCAAACCATGGGTGAATGGCTGGTGCTTGACAACTTCTACCTGGATTTTTCATTATTTTAGCAACTTTTTCTTTAAATGAAAATATCATGGGGCAAGTACAAGGTGCCCCAGATAAGCAAGTGACTCTTAAAAACATTCAGGAACTCTACCGGAAGTTTGCAAGCGAGTGTCCGAGCGGAAATCTGCACTTACACGAATTCAAGAGAATCTTTGGAATCAACAGCAACTCCACAGAAGAAGAATCTGCATACATGGAAAACCTGTTTCGATCCTTTGACACAAATAAGGTAACGTCACAGTGTCTTATGGCCAAGAGAAGACAGAACTCAAAACGGACATTTAACAAAGTTGACTTTAGTTCAGTATTGTTGGAAAAATGTAAATGACCAGATTGAATATTTGTCAGTATTTGCATCATGTCAGTCTCCTGTTTCCCTTTCAGGATGGGAAAATAGACTTCATGGAGTATGTGGCAGCTGTGCATCTCGTTCTTCGAGGAAAACTAGAGGACAAGCTGAAATGGTCTTTTAAAGTTTATGACAGAGATGGAAACGGCTGTCTGGACCGACAGGAAGTAAGACACATCGTCAAAGTAAGTTTTCACATCCATTCATGATGCTTTTCTGCAGAAACTA
>NW_019448042.1:0-1147 GCF_002814215.2 Seriola lalandi dorsalis | reverse complement strand
AGACAGAGTCTTATTGTTACAAACTGGAGATTTTGCCTATGCTCTCCAGTTTGCCTGGTGTCCATTCGTTGATTCTCTGGAGCTGACTCTTTGACCCATCATCTGGTTGAGCATATCTCTGACATGCTAACAGCTTGTCTGTTCATGATAGAAAGGTCCTTTGTCTCTGTTTCCTATCAATTTGATAGTTTGACAGTGGGAAGAATTACAAAGTGTCAATTTTAAATCCATAACTCTGCATGTCCTTGCAATGAACTTCGTTAATGGCTTGTGACTGATGCCAGACCAGGTATGTCCACTACATTATTTATTGTTTCATTTCAGATTTACATAACATAAACAAGAAAAAACTTATGCTTAATGAATTGTTTACCTTTGGGAACTTCACCTAAAACCTAATTTACAGTTGTTGTCTCTCTAGGCGATACCTACATCTTTGAGATTCATTTGGCAAAAAGACACCAATAGTTTTTTGGTGCTACACTTTGAAATATGTAAATTGACCAATGTACAGCTGCTCCACCTGACCTTGTTGTTGAAACTGTGAATTGTTTAAACCACATTCTGTATCATTCTACATTAGGCAGAGTTATGAAAATGGGGGTAAATGTAATTACTACACACAGTTTCCCTAATAATCTCATTTCATGTGGATGATATCACAGCTTGTACAATGATCCCTCTTCATCTTCAAGTGGACATCACGGGGTTAAGCATACACACACATATACAATATTTAACTTCAATAACTTTACTGGGCAAATTTGTTTCTGTGAGTTTGACACTTGAAGACTGTTCTTACATTCATCTGCTGAAAGTTTCTCTAAAATGAAAAATGTTTACATATTTCTAGATTCTGGTAAAGTAATACATGATGATGATGACATGATGCACCTTAAAACATGTCTTTTTTATTTACAAAAAGTGAACAGTTTGTGATTTTCATGTTATTTGTGTTCTTTTCTTATTTATCTGTAGGCATCAAATCACTCAATGGCTCCTGTGACCTAAAAATGCCAGAATTCCTGGCCTGGCTTATTCATTAAAATAATAATAATTATAGAATAGAACAGACGCAGTAGATGAACAGTTTGGGAAATTGGAGAAATGATTACCCTGGTACATAGGGGTCAGGAAAAAACCTATA
>NW_019448041.1:0-1163 GCF_002814215.2 Seriola lalandi dorsalis | reverse complement strand
AGGTTGTGTTCACACATACACACACATATATAAACGGGTTTGGAAAATGTATAACCTGTGAGGAGCCCGAAACAAAGTTATTCCCGTATCGTCTCATTGGTTCCTGAGTGGATGTGATGACAGTGCTTAGCTTGATACAGACATAAGATTATCTAAGAGTCCTCTCGTCCACAGCAACCACACTCTCCTCCAGCACTTTTTCCATGCTTGTGGTTGTGAGAATCATGAATAAAGCCTCTCTTTCATCACAAAGTAGTTGTCTCAGAGAGAAAAAAAGTTCCATGTTAATAGCTTCTTTCTTTCTTTCGAAGCTTCTCGGCTCATGCCAGCTCTGCTAATGTAGACGACTCCTACATAACTGCTTTTAAAACACGTCCTCATTTTGTGCCTGCGGCATCTTTCCATATGTTTTCATGCAGAATATGACACTGGCAAGTTAGAGAGAAAAACTACAAAAGACACATAGATTAAAAAACAAATGCGATTAAAGTCCCTCTTACTTTATCAAGAAAGGTCTCAATAGGACAAACAAATAGAACTAAATGAGAAGAAGATTCAGAGTTTAAAGGTCCATATAGTCTAAACGTAGATGTCCATGTGTTGTTTGATTATAAAGCAGGTCTATGTTCTATATTAACACTATGAAAGTATCAAAGCGCTCAGTCCACAGAGAAATGCACAAAGCCTGTATTCAGAAACTGAGCCTTGAAACCAGCTGTCAGGACTTAAAATGTTTAAGATATTGGACCTTTAAATTTGTTAAAAAAAATCTCATCAAGAGAGACCAAAAAGATGATGCCAGTAACATCCAAACTACTGCAAACCATTGAGTGCATGAATTAAGTTTCTAGTTTAAAGACAGATATAAAGGATTAAAAGAAAAAAAAAAAAATCAGTTAGACCATTCCTGTTCAATAAGAGCATTCATCAAGACACCTGGGGATTTTCACTGTTTTGAGTCATAGCGATCATCCTTTATCTAGCTGCATGATTGATGCAGTGGTTACAGTATACGGCTCAAAAACTGTGAGTCACAGGACAATGAGAAGGTGAAGAAGAAAAAGTATGCATGTTAATGTTGGCGGGGCTGGCCAAGCTCAAACAACAATCCAAGCTACAACAATCAATTCAACAACATTCAATCATAATTATATTGGGTGTAA
>NW_019448040.1:0-1311 GCF_002814215.2 Seriola lalandi dorsalis | reverse complement strand
AACAGCACATCAGCCTGCTTTAATCCACAGAGATGAGCACAGTTAAAACCACAAATGCAGCAACCTCCTTATGAGAAAAGATTAAAACTCTTCCAAATACTTAGCTGTAGAAATAGTGAGAGGGTTGAAGACTTTAAAATAGAACAGCATGGAACTTTATGTGCATGAACGTTTAAATTTCGACAAGAAATGTGATTAACAACCATTGATGTGAAAAAGCATGAGGATAGAGTTTAGATTTCCATCCCACAACCAAATTTGATTTACACTTTACACTTCTTCTCGTTTACTTGGCTTAGATGGCAGCAATGCAATTGTATGGATGCCAACTTCAGTACAATCCATACCTCCATGGTACAACCACGAAGAAAAAGAAGAAGAAAAAGGCTCCGGCGACGAAGAAGAAGTAGACAAACAAGAAGAAGAAGAAAGAGAAGAAATAGAAGTAGACGAAGAAGAAGAAGAAGAGGCGCGAAAACCGTAAGTTGGGAACTGTCTCTTCCGGTTACAATGGCAGAAAGTAAAACAAACAATACAAAAAGGTTTGTTTGGAACAACTGCGGAGAAAATGAACAACGCCAGACCCAAACACAAGCAACAAGTGACTGCGACGCGGAGAAAGCGGTGGATCGTGAAATGGGGCTCGACGCTGGACCATGACTATTGTCTTCCTCCTCCAGGTGAGTGTCACATCAGTTGTTGTACATGCCACAAGCACACGAAGTCTCCGACAGCACATGACAACTGTGACATTAACACTGTAGATAATTTGTTTTCTAAGTTAATGTAACACAAAGTTGACAGCCCGGTGTTTACAATACATAGCTGCGTGTAGCATGTGCTAGCAGTCAAGCTAGCGGACAACGCTAAAGTTAGCTTCTGATAAGTTTAGCGGAAAGTGAATGTAAACTTCACTTAAAAAACTGAGCCACTGATTCTCCGTCTTTTTTTTTTTGCATCACTTACTGCCAAGTGGCTAAAAACGACAGCATCACTTCAGCACCAAGGAGTCTGGATTTATTAGTGAACAAGATTTTATCCCAGCAACAACAGGTGAACCAAAAAATCCCAACCTCGCTGTCAACAATTTTGACTACAGTATGAATAACTTCTGTCACTCTCACAAAGAGACGCACACAAAAACTGTTTTAAAATGTTCTAAATATCTGTTTGATAATCTAGGCTATATTTGAAAAGTCTAGGATTTTGATCTACAACTGTTTTGATGTAGTCTGTATGTATATGTGATGTTGCCCTTTTTTATGTTTTCACAAATAGAATAAGCGGTTTCAGACAATATTGAGGCTTTAA
>NW_019448039.1:0-982 GCF_002814215.2 Seriola lalandi dorsalis | reverse complement strand
AAAAAAAAAAATGAGAGGAAATAAGATTTTCAGATTACCCCATCACTGTATGTGTGTCTGTACAGGTACGTTACAGCAACTGATCTCAGACACGATGGTCCGCTGGGCTCAGGAGTCGGTTATTGAGGATCCAGAGCTGGTCAGAGCCATGTTTGTCCTGCTGCACCGCCAGTATGATGGCATCGGAGGACAGGTTTGTGTGTGTGTTCATTTTAATAGAAAGAAGATATCACTCTGTTACATTAAAATATGATAACTTGGTCAAGTGTGAGAGTGGCTTCATCAGTATATGTGTAATAAGTTTGTTCTGAAAATATTTTTGTGAAAATACAGCAATTCTTCACATTTAAAGTAGGATATCCTACAAATCATACCTTTACATCTTTACCTTTATATATCATACTGTCATAAACAGAAAACATCATTTGTTATTTTGATGTTATGGAAAGTGATGACAATCTGTATTGTGCTGTGCAGTCTGTACTGTAATCTGTACTTTCTGACTGTTCAGAATGTACAGTCTGTAATGTAAAAGTCTGAACAGTCTGACAGCAAAGGAAATGTGCATATCTCTCTCTCTGTTAAGGTGCGGGCTCTTCCTAAGACCTACACTATAAATTCAGTTTCCATTGAGGACACCATCAACCTGTTGGCTGCTCTGGGTCAGATCAGATCTCTGCTGAGTGTCCGCATGGGAAGAGAGGAGGAGAAACTAATGATCCGAGGGCTAGGGTGAGGAGACACTTGTCTGTCAGGCTCTTCAGCACAGATATATTTTATTTTGCTTAATTTTTCCTCTCTTTCTTGTTAATTAATCTGTGACAACTGGACAAATATTTGCACTCACCATACTGAAAATCATCTCTGACACTGCATCATATAATTACCAAGTCTAATTTCTAATTGTAGTTGATATCAGCAAATGTCTGGCAGTAGTGAATTACTGGGGTTACATGAATGCATGGATATATCTGAATTGGAA
>NW_019448038.1:0-1049 GCF_002814215.2 Seriola lalandi dorsalis | reverse complement strand
CCAGACCAGAACACAACACAACACAACACAACACAAATCGAGTCCAGTCCAGAACAGAACAGAACAGACCAGACCAGACCCGACCATAAACCTCAGTTCTACTGGCTTTAGTTCCTGTTTATTACTTGACTTTTTCTTTAAGTGTTTTCTATTTTCTATTCTTATTTCTAGATCCGTGTCATAAACGTCTGTGCTGTTTCTTCCTTGTGCTGCTGGGACGACTAAATTTGTCCTCAGAGACAGACCATACTTGTTTAGGGGGGTGGGCTGAGCTGGGGGGGAATTCCTGCAGACAGACACAAACAACAGGATTATCTTTCTTCTGGTAGCTGAGGGTCAGACCGGAGCTTTTCCTCAACGCTTCTCAGGAGGTGAGACGACAAATATACATGTTCATTTCATGATTTTGTTTCTTTTCAACATTTACTTTAAAATAGAATGAATATTTTAGAACCAGTTTTCATGAACAGCTCAGAAAACTTAGTGGCAGAAGAATAAATGTGTTCAGTGTCTGTCTGTGTGTTATATATCAGTGGGAACTTTGTGTCTGTGCTGACACATGGAAAAAATTCCAATAATTCCAAACATAGTGAATCGTCTGTAATACAAACTGAATATTTCCTACTGCTGCACCTTCACATTAAAAGCATCTGATTGGCCATTTGACTTTTATTATGAAGTGGTCACAGGGAATGCAGTGTGTTTATCAGTAAGCTCAGAGTCCTGTGAGTTGAAGTTCATCCTCGCTTACGTCCTGGTTGAGAAATCTGGATCAGGCCCTGTCTGTGACTCAGCCACATGTTTGAGCCTCAGTCAGACCCAGACTCAGACGAGGAGGCTGTTGAGACCAGAACCACAGACTAGCAGACGGGTCAGAACTGTTAGTGTAGTTACAATCTTTTCAGCTCTGATAGTGTAATTAGCATCTTTTAATAAAGTTGGTTGGTAATGGTTGGCTTAATTAGCATCTTTTCCTTGGCACTTTAAAGACAATCCAGCGGCACGTCTTGCTGACAGGGTTCACTGTTACCAGTTGGTTTTTCTTTGTA
>NW_019448037.1:0-1174 GCF_002814215.2 Seriola lalandi dorsalis | reverse complement strand
AAAAAAAAAAAAGCGAAAAAACAAGTATTCTTGTACTAACACTGCTGATTCCATGGAAATTTAGATTTCATACCATCATGTTTATTTTGCTTTTAATTTAGAAAATGCTCATATTACAATTCAAAAAAGGAGCTTGCAGAAGAAACAATCACCGCAAACAGAATGTGACAGTTCATCTAAAAGAGATTATGTGCAAATGAGGGAATATAAACAGTGAAAATTCAGGAAACGCTACCATATTAAATCATTATCGGCCCCAAAACATAAATGGGATGTTGATGAACCCCTGTCTAACACTGAAATAAAATGGTTCTTATTAAAACTGTTTCTGTGACACAAAATAACAGTTCATATCACAAACACTCAGATGAGCGAAGTAAAAGAAATAAAGGTAGTTATGAATACCCTGTATGTGATCAAATGTCTAAATCCAGCCACACATTCAGTGGTATTTTCTGAGTAGCAGTCACACAACAGAAACGAGCCCCAGGCAGAAATCTATGACATTACATTAAGGCTCCAAAATTGACAAGCAACTGGGAGGCTCTCTGCTGTCTGACTTCTTTGTGGAGCAGCACTCATCAATAGTGGCAGCTGGCCTTTTCAGAAGTTACAGTACATACTGCTCACTGCTCTACACAGCCTGCAGTCAGGGAGGAGCTCTACTGAATATTATTGCTTTGTCTAGACAAACAAAAACGAGAATGTGGTTTGATAGGTATTTGGTTGACAAAGGTATACATTTACACTTGCTCGTGCTTTCAACACTTTAAAATGCCCCCTGAAATGATCAACCACATGTTATCTATTACACCCAACAGTGTGTGTGATTTACACATATTACAGAGAGGCTATTTGGTCCATTAGGGGAAAAAAATGTTATCTGTACCCGAGTAGATAAGAATACTGACAATATCACAGACTAGTCCAATTACACTTAAAAGTTTTCTGCCACATGCCTGCAAGAATACTATCACTCTTCATTTTATAAGGCAGAGAAAGTGCCTTTCAATAACTGAATATTGTACATGTGCAGTTAGCTGTCAAGTCTACTCAGCAAAAAAAGGGACGTAAATGGGGGTACAACTGATTTCATGGTTCAATAATAAGTAAATTTAATTTTCTGGCCCTCATTTACGTAGTAGTCAGTAAAACACGTTAAGGTTTACATATT
>NW_019448036.1:0-970 GCF_002814215.2 Seriola lalandi dorsalis | reverse complement strand
TACTGTCCATATCCAAACTTTAACTTCCTGTTCATTCTCATAAACAGACAAAGCACATTCTCTAGGACCATAAGAAACAGACCACCACCTCAGGAGGCTGGGTTGTCTGTGTGTGAGTGTGTGTGTGTGTGTGTGCTGGTAACAAACAACGATGGATTGGTGGCTCTGTTTGAGGAACAGTGAAGAGACCCTAATCCTAATCTCTCTGCAGACTGTTACTTACATTTATTACCCTGCTGAAGAGCCAGAGCACACGAAACATACACAAGTGTACAGTTGTGCAACCGAGGTCCAGAACATGTGAATGCATTGGAGAGAGAATACCAGGAACACCACGAGGCAGATAGGATGGACCGGTAAGAGATTCACACTGGTTCTTTTCTGATCCTTTGTCAGGTTAGTGGTGGACTGTGAACAAAACACGGAGATAGATTTTATGTGAATGGAGTTGATAAAAGCCTTCTCTCCATCCATCTTGTTCTGCAGACACTCGACTCGCCCCCTTTTGCCTTTTAGTTGCACAGTTTAGCCCCACCTCTCATCTCCTGTGTCAAACTAATCTGTCCGACACCGACAGATGAAATCAATGCACTAAATGACAGATCCCGCACTGATGATTTGCTTTCAGTGTAACCACATTATTTGGTACGTTTTAAAACTGTTTTTACTTCCAGTGAAATGGCAGTAATTCACATTTATTCATGATTTTTTATTTTATTTTGTGTATTTCCTGTGCTGCGGTTTGCACACCTCTGTAAAGCAATGCATCACTACTCTGACAAAAATAACAAAGCCTGCAGTTGGAAGTTGTGAAATTCAATTCACAAGTTGGAGGCAGATCCTGAAGCTAAATGCTCAGAGGAAAGAGGAAGAGAAGACTGTGCATAGGCTGTAAGAGGCATGGGAATGTGTGTGTGTGTGTGTGTGTGTGTGTGTGTGTGTGTGTGTGTGTGTAACAGAAGTAGTGACT
>NW_019448035.1:0-986 GCF_002814215.2 Seriola lalandi dorsalis | reverse complement strand
ACACACACACACACACACACACACAGACAGACCTTAGTGATTTTGCTTTGGAGGGTCAGCACACATTCTTACCATTGTTTCTTTGACTTTTTTATGCCACTTGCAGCAGTAAATAAACTCAACTCATCCATGTGAAAAATTCTTCCATGCAGTCAACATCAACCTTTAGATACTGGAGTCATGTGTGGGATTTGTGATTCGCCCAGAAAGAGAAGGGTTAAAAGTTGTTAAAAATGTTTAACCTTCTGGAACGTCACATTGAGGCAAAGCTGGAAAGTTTTGGCTTTCATCAAATGTTGGTGAAAGACATTATTATTGCAGTTTCAAGGATGAATTCCTGTTTTGAACAACCCCTTGTGTATGAAATTACAGGCACTAGCAAAAACGAAGTGCTGTATGAAGAGGAAGCATGTTCCATATTGCATGATGCTTGCGGGCATGGCCACACTCCAAATAAGAAGGAGCTGTTGCATGATTTGTTTTTTCTCTCAAATAAGCTGGACTCTTGAAAACTGACAAGTCACTTAGGCCGAGTGATGGTTGATGGTGAATGGTACACAAATTATTCTCCTGGTTTGGCTAAAGTAACAGCCGGTGGAAAAGCTGCCTTGGCAGAGGGAACCTTAAATGAAATCTCCTCGATTTGCTCAAACAGAACTCCGGAGAGCTTTGAGCTCCAGTGGAAGCTCTGAGGGGATTTAAACACACACTGTGTCCTTCGTCTCTCTCCCTGCAGGAAGCGTGCAGGAGGAGCGTCACTGAACATAGCCCTCTTGCCAAACCCAAAATGACAAGAGGAAATAGATGACACATACACCTAACAGTAGAATGCGACAAGCCTCTGCCCAGGAGAGGTTGGAGTAAAACACTGCTGAACTAACTGGACAGGCCGTGACACTTTTAAAAGCCCATCCGTTTAGAGTTTTAGGCAGAAATGGGTGACAGAGCAAGTTCAACAGACTGATCCGCTCAGATCTCAAAACATA
>NW_019448034.1:0-1307 GCF_002814215.2 Seriola lalandi dorsalis | reverse complement strand
TTGAATATAAGAAAATAACAATGTATCAGTTTAATTAAAAATCGAAATAGTATTTGGCCATTATGAGTATTGAATGATTAGGATTATGATTTTTCATGTCGAGGACAGCTTCACAGCTTTGGGCTGATGATGAACTGAGGGTGAAAGGTTGCCATAGGCATTCACACTAAAAAGAAAAAAAATCAAGATGGCTTGATAGAAATTACGCTGGTTTAGATCTTTTTAAAAATTGTTTTCTTATTTTCATTACTATTTTTTGTTTGTTTTTTTCATTTATTTCAGCCGCTGCCCGTCTGCATTCAGTTCATTCAGCTCATGACTTAATATTAGCATATTTTCTACCCGTTACACATTGTTTTTGCTGGTTTCCTGTCAAACCCACTGTAGGACTGTGATGTCTGTTGTTGCCAGCATGTCCTCAAACATGTGCACTGTACAAACAAAATAGAGACCCGCTTGTAAAAATATTGCTTCATAGCTCTACCAGTGGCCACAATTATACTGACATCGCTTACTTCAATTTGTCTTAACTGTACCTGGGCAAGAACTGACATCATGAGTCAATAAATACAAATATTACAAATACAATTATTTCGTAAAAATATATCACAGTCAGAAATAGAGTTTCACTTATCATACCATTGGAGCTGCTGGTCATTTCAAATTATGAACTGCTGCTATCAACAAGTCCTGAGAGGAATAATACTCACACTATATGCGCTACATTGAACATGAACCTCTATGGTACTCTACATGTATGTTTAGTATTATAGCATCCCACTCAGACGAGCAGTGATTGGTTTTCTGTCCTTCTTTGTTGATTGCAATCGGTTAACATCCCGGGTGTAAACCTGCCCTTGATTAGATATTCAGAACTTCAAGCAGAGGGACTCTGGACCAGGAAGGCCACGGCTCAGAAACACTCAGTTTTACTAATTCAGGTTTGCGGAGAGAAAAGCTACTGTAGTTACTCATGCAAGCAGCTGCTCATGACGTTCCACCAGATTACTCTGTCTATAATAATTCCTAATCTATTAATAATTAAGACATTCTGAGGTGCGAGTGAATTGAAAACAAGAAAGATGAAGTGCTATGCCTCATAACAAATCATAATAAAGCACAGTTCATTACACCAGGAATGGCTGATGGCCAACAGTCATCAATCTTTCAGGACCGATATCCTGCTGAAGCTCAGCTGGAAAGCAATGGGCTCTGGGATGGAGTTGGACTAGAACAATATGCGAACAGGTTTCTTACATCACTGTGCAGTTATGCAGGAACACATTCTCAATGTAACAAGTAAAGGT
>NW_019448033.1:0-1230 GCF_002814215.2 Seriola lalandi dorsalis | reverse complement strand
CTGACAGTCAGCTGGAGGCTGACAGGCGTGTTTGTTTGAACATGCATGAGAGTAAATAACTGTCTGTGTTTGTATTCTTAATGTGCAAGTGATATCAGGTGTATATTAGCACTCCTCCCTCAACGTCTTTAATGTAGAAAGTCTATACTTGTAATACTTGGTAAGTTCAAGAAGAAAAGAGCCAGAGGACTCTTTCTCACCAACAATCTGCTTAATCATGTGCCACCAATAGGACCATATTCAGACTGACACCAGCATCGTATGAAAAAAAAATGAAGCGCCATTACTCATTTGACAAAAGCTGCTAATAATGGTTCACACAGAGAAGATGCCAGCGCAGAAGGTCATCCGGCAAATCTTTTTCTACCTAGCTCAACTTTCACTGCAATGCAATGTAACATCTTCAAGCAAGACAATGCACCAATCGAATCCACAAACTCCTGGTGGTTTAATTTGCTTCATGGACGCCATAATTCTACTGTTTCCACTGACCCTTTACGATGGTCTATAAACAACTGTAACGTGCTTTATAGTGTCTGATAAACCTTCAAACTACGTGGCAATCACTGCAACCAATGATAAAACCAGAATTACCACCTCACAGTTGTACGCCTCTGCCAACCAGCCAAGTTCCAACAACAATAATCTCCACTTCTGGTTACAGCGTTGAATCATGGCCAGAGGGGTTTTTGCAGAATATTAAGATGTCAAAGTGAAGCTGATCTTTGACCTTTTGGATATAAAATGTCATCACTGCATAATTTTATCCTATTAGACATTGGCATTAAATTGTGTTGTAGTTTGCAAATGAATTCTTGAGTGAATTCTTTTGTGTGTGTGTGTATGTGTATGTGTGTGTGTGTGTGTGTGTGTGTGTGTATGTGTGTGTGTGTGTGTCTCAGTCTAGGAAAGCTGGTAAGATGACCTGACACTCTTTGTCAGAGGATACATATTATGACTCAAACACACAGCCACAACAAAACAATAGTGAGACACACAGCTCAGAGTCTCACACACTTCTCCTGAGCATTCTGTGTAAATGACATCTGACTCATATCATCACACACTGATAAACCTATGAGTGTAATGTGAGTGAGATAATAGATTTATTATTCTTCCTAGAACTGAGATTGCTGTGTTTGCAAGAAGGGTTTGTTAAATATAAGATTGCAAGGATCAAAGAATAAAGACCAAAGCAAAAGAGGATATATCTGGACAGAAGACTCATTG
>NW_019448032.1:0-1105 GCF_002814215.2 Seriola lalandi dorsalis | reverse complement strand
CACACACACACACACACACACACACACACACACACACACACACACACACACACAGAGTGTTTAAGTTTCTTCACTTACTGGATGTTGTAAGCTATTTTTAATTATACAAAAAGAAAATAAATAAATATGTTTTTCTCAGTTTCATTTTTTCTTTCTTTGACCAGGAAATCATGAACGTCTGGTGCCAGTTTTCCTGTTTGCTGCTCGTGCTGCTCTCTGCCGCTCGGTGCACTGAGGCGGCAACTCCTGAGGACTTCAAGAAAAGACACGTCATCAATAAAATGGAAGAGAGAGATTGTCAGAGAGTGATTGATGACAGGAAGATAAAGAACATGAACAAGTACAAGGAAATCAACACCTTTATCGTTGACAAGTATGAAAACATCAGAAAAGTCTGTGACTATGGAACTTGCATAAATAATGATCAATACAAAAGTTACACATGTACAAGTAATACAAAATTTCATATTGTTGATTGTATACTCCAGAATAAAAAGTACAGAGGTTCAGCGAAATTCGCCAGAATTCAAATCTCATGCATCAATGGTTCACCTGTGCACTACATAAAGCATCTGTGAGGTGATTAAACAGCTTCTTTTTACTTCACCTGCTTGTGAAACACGATTATCCTGATTGTGATGCTGATCTTTATTCAGGTCAGTCTTGCTTTGTGTGCACATCTTATGACTGATATTCTTTCTGGTTCCTCAAATCGCTTAATGCCAATAGTCTAATAATCATAATAATAATGATAATAATAATAATAATGAAGTTTTTGGAGCATATTTCTGTGCGTGTTGGAAGAACATTGTATAAGTCTTCTTGTTTTCCTCTGTGTCGCTGTGGACAAGCAGGAATAAACTGAGGATGAGCAGTGCTGTCTCAGAGTGTTTCCTTCCTTGTAACAGTGTTTCATGCGTCTGCTTGACCATGTTTGTGAATGTGTAAAGTGTGAGTTACAAAAAGGCAGAAACTGTAATAAAGCTGATAGAGAGGACGGCAGAAGGAAACCACAGAGCGACTACAGTCTGCAGCAGATCTGAAAACACTCTACGTCACAGGAGGTTGGTTGTGACACAAAGGAGGGAAACACGACAAGGACAGG
>NW_019448031.1:0-1071 GCF_002814215.2 Seriola lalandi dorsalis | reverse complement strand
GGGAAAACTCACAGTGAATCTACTAACACTTCTTCTCAACAGTTTCATCAGTTATTAGAGATTCCTGCTGTTCCCTGTTTTATAACCTCTGACAGTGACCAATGACAAAACACTAAATTTGGACTTTGATTTAATTGCTCTAAATACTATTAATAATTTTACTGACAGAAATGTAATGTCCTTATTTGCCTGTGTGTGTATGTGTGTCAGATGAGGTCATCCGGGTTATTAATAGCTGTGTTTGTGTATGTGTGTGTGTGTTACATAAAACTGACAGGCAGATATTGACGGATTACCCAGCATGCCGTTGTGCTGTGGGGCATTTGACTCCAAACTGATGTGAGAAGCCACGATGACCCAAAGGGGACAGGGACACTTTTTTTTCTTCTAATCAATTTATATTTTTGAGCCTGAACGTTCATTCTTGACCTTGGGAACATTAGTGCAGCTGCATTGGATTGAGAATAATGTAGATTACTAACGTAAGAAGTGTTTCTCCAACAAGGCGATTTCTAGGTGACCTTTGACCTCATTCAGATCTGTCCTCGAGTCATCCTGGAGAGCTGCAGAAAATGATCCTGGACCAGCCTGAAAGACAAACCCATAAAGGTTTTTTTGTGTTCCACTGTCGGTTTTTCGTTATAGTTCATTATTGTGAATAAAATCTATTTGCTGAATCTGTTTCCTGTGTATTTCTGTTTTGCTCGAGTATCTTATTTTCATTCATTGCTACTTCCCTTACTCCCTGGATTTTTACAGGGAATGTAAAACATGATAAACATGACACAGCAACAGAAAGAAATAAAATCAGTTACGAGAAACTAAACTGAGTTAAAAAGGCAAAACAGTTTTTTAAACAAACTTTGTTTTTTAAATACTTAAAATCTCCAGGATCAGGATTAGAAAGAAGATGTTTCTTTAAAAACTCTGGGTTGTTATATTTCTCAGACTTCCACCGTCACAGCTCAGACAGGTGTGTTTTCGTACCTGAGCGTCACTCTGCTGCTCTCCCTCCACACTCAACTCCTCCGATGGCTCCCTGATGGACATGCGAGGTTTCATCACGACCTC
>NW_019448030.1:0-1027 GCF_002814215.2 Seriola lalandi dorsalis | reverse complement strand
GTGTCGACGTCTCCTGTCGCCATTTCCTCGTTTTCCTCACTATTTGGGCTCGTTATGGTCTTAGCGTTTCTTAATTGGTATTTCCCCATAAGAATTTCACAGATATGGTCACATTAATTACTCTAAGGCAGGGGAAATGTTGGACCGTTCTGGGAGCTCTCGAACTACACCACCGACCAGATCGCCGCCATACCCGGAAGTCACACACTGCTCATTTCATTATTATTTTCATCTTTATGATTATGACACCTTGCATTTACTCTGTAGATAGTAGTTTAGTTAATAAACCTGTTGTGTTCTTTTAACGTAGAGACTGGAGATCCATTGAATTGAGAAGTCATGGCTTTCTGATATGAGATTGATAACTTTATCAATTAAGTAATTCATTGTTGTCCTCCAAGAGGACTGGTGCCCCATTTCAACGAGAGTAAATTCTAAATTATGGCGTTAACGCTACACACCTCAGAGTGAGAAGGTTCTGGGATCAAACCTCAGTGTTCTCCCTGTGCCTGCATGGGTTCTCTCTAGATTCTTTGGCTTCATCCCACCGTCCGAAGACATGTACATTAGGTTAATTGGTGACTTTTAGAAATGCCCATACATGTGAATGTGAGCGTGAGTGGTTGTTTGTCCCTATATGTCAACCCTGTGATATGTAGGTTTGTTATGTGTCAGTTAAAACATGGTTAAAATCAGTGACAGCACTTCTCCAGGGATTTTTTTGCCTTCTAAAACTTTTTACACCAAAGTTAGTGATACCCACTAACTAAGAGGGTTTTCAAACACAGGTAAACCCACTAAAAAGTGCTTTTACATGAGACGAGTTTACCTTACTGTTTGGAGCAATGTCATCACATGCAAACATTGCAGACACAGAGACTGAGCTCCTAGCTGACGTGCGAACTGGATAAAACTGGGTTGGTGCTCCTGCAAAAAATGTCGGTGTGTGAGAGACTTCAATCTTTGATTGTGTGTTTTTAAAACTTATGTCAGGGCTGCAGCTCACTCTTTCATCCTTGAGCAGTGT
>NW_019448029.1:0-1096 GCF_002814215.2 Seriola lalandi dorsalis | reverse complement strand
CCAGGAACACAACACGAGGACTTCCGGTGTGCCGAGTTCTGCCTGCCCGCCGAGAAATGCATGTTAGTTTTTTTTTACTTAGTTACTTAGTTACTAAGTTTATTGTCCCCAAGGGGAAATTCATTTTCACAGATCTGTACAGAGAACGCCAACATATGCACATTGCACATAATCACACAACAGTGTTTGTTTGTTTGTTTGTTTGTTTGTTTGTTTTTCCTTTATTGTAAACTTCAAATTTACAAACTGTAAGACAATTGTGGAATTTTTTAGAAACAATGTAGTAAAAACAAACACAGCATAAGAGACATATACACAGACACAATAAATTCAGTACAAAAACAGCAACAAACATTAAAATAGATTAATCAGAGTAAATCATAAATTAATTATTAAAAATAATGAAATAAAATAAAATAAATGACTAAAACTGTTAAAACTTACATATTAAGGCACTTCATTGAGGTCAATTTCTAGTAATACTTAAAGATATTTGGCATGTTTGCATTGCATTTCATTAATTTCAGACCCATAGTATAGAGTTAAATTGCATTATAATAGCACATGGAGATGGGTGGGGTCTTCATAAATTTAGCCTTATGGATAAAGAAATTGGTTAAAATGAGCAAAAAAAATTCTTATCTATAGTAATAATTGCTGTGGTTTTGCTACTTAACCATTCCATGAATTGTTTCCAGAACTGGGTATGAGACAAAGAGATGCTCTGTTGTTTCAATATCACCTTTATAGAAAATACATTAATTTACCTCCAAGTCAACTCTTAGTCTTATAAATGCACTGGAAGGGTAGAAATCATTAATTATTTTGTAGTGGATTTCTTTTGTTTTGGGTGGAACTGGGTATTTGAAAGAAATTGTTCTCAGTCTGAATATTTTATTTTGGTCAAGCAAATTCATAACATTATTTCTACAACACTCAGCAGGGTATAAATCATTTGTTAGAGTAGATCTTATGAATTTGTTTGAACACTTTATAAACTCTATTTATAGAAAGTGTGGGAAGATGAGATGTGGATATATTTTGCTAAGATAAGGAATGAATTGGGTATGGCACTGATAAGAGATTTAAATTCTTT
>NW_019448028.1:0-1296 GCF_002814215.2 Seriola lalandi dorsalis | reverse complement strand
GGCAAATTAAGTGTTTGTTTCTTGGTATTTAAATATCCCCAAAGTTGCCTTTCATGTTTGCGGCTGTCTGTTTTGCGTCTAATATGGTTTGTGGTCCCAGTTGGAGAGTAATTGAGCGAATCATTTACCCGCCATACGAGGCTCGGAGGCTGGCTCATTCAGTTAGGGCTTTGTTATTGTGAAGGAACGGAAGAAGTTGGACTGAACATTGCCTGTCATGATCCAATTAACCCTCCAACAGGCAGACTAGCTCACTGAATGAATAATTGTCAATGCCACATGTGTTACTTTGTGGGATTAGAGCGGGTTCGCAGTGAAGCAGCGTGTTGTTTCAGCAGGCTCAAAAAATACGCTTGTTTATCTGGGCCTGTGAACACTTCACACCACTTCTCTTGTTGTCAAGAAAAAGCAGAGATGTTTTAATTTATCATCATTCACCTGAGCAAATGAAAAAAGAGAGAAAAACAAGCATGAAAACAGTGGAAGTGCTTCACAGTGACTTTACTCTATAAAGTGACACTCCAACTTTTAATAACTGGATTTACAAGCTAATCCTAACTGAATAAAGATTAACAAATTCATATTTCTTCACAGAATTAGTGCTGATATGACTCTCATGTTCTGTGTGGGTTTTTTGGGGGGGGGTTGTGGGTTGTATGTCCATTTCCTTGCAAACAAAAGTAACAACCATGTGTTGATGTAACGTATAAAATATGAAATATCTCCCTGTTTGGTGACATAAAAACGCTTTATGGTCATTTCTGGGTCTCAATCAGAACCGAAAGGGTCGACTGTAGCTCAGAAAAAAGAAAAAACTGTAGGATAAATTTTAACATTGCTATAGTCAGTCAATCAATCAATCAATCAATCCATCAATCAGTAACTTTATTTGTCCCCACAGGGAACATACATACAACACCAAGGCCAAAAGATAAAAATAAGTGAATAAACACAGAAACAGTGTCAGTAGATAATAAATTAAAACAACATTTACTTTTTACTCTTTTACCAAAGGAAACCGAAGCTGTTGCTGTAAAGGGCGGGAACAATCTGACAAGGTTCATCAGAGCAAAAATAATAAAGTAGATGATATGCATTTACTCTGTGTGGCAGTAACGTAGAGAGAGGACTGCGTCTGTTTCAGGTTGAACTTCTTCAGAGACGTCCCTGACTTCAGAGTGTTGGCGTGCGGCGGTGACGGCACCGTGGGCTGGATCCTGGACTTCATAGGTACAGAACACATCGTACATTTCATGATATTTGGCCTTATTCCGAGCGGTTTTCAAGTCTTGTTTT
>NW_019448027.1:0-1232 GCF_002814215.2 Seriola lalandi dorsalis | reverse complement strand
CTCCTCCTCCTCCTCCTCCCTGTTCTCCTCCTCAGGATGATCCTCGGCGCCAACACGGATCCCTCCATCGACCTGTCAGATCCCGTCAGTGACCAGTTCTACAAGGAGGTGTGGATGGCCACCTGCGCTCGCAACGCCACCATCTACCAGAAGGTGGAGTCCAACGTTATATTTCCCAAAGTTTTATTTATTTATTTTTTAGATTCTGAAGTAATTGCCTGGAATAAGGTTTTATTTTATTAAAGTATTTTTATTATATGGGATGAGGTGATCAGTTTCTGAATCGATTGGTTTTTATAAAATCCTATTTCCCAATGTGGAAAGAAAGAAAATATCACTTCTTCTTCCGCCTTCCTCTTTGGCTGCAGGTTTTCCGCTGTCTGCCGTCCAGCGACGTGCGTAACATCCTGGAGCTGGATGGCTACCTGGCCAAGACGGGCCTGGAGAAGGAGGACCCGGCCCGCGCTCACGAGGAGCTGAAGAAGATACGCGGCTTCCTGGTCCAGTTTCCTCTTCAGTTCCTGTGCGAGCAGAACCTGCTTCCTCCCATCGGCTCCAAGGAGGCCATGGTGCCCATGGAGGTCTGGACCTGAGCCGGAGGGACAGAGACTCACCTGTGTGTTCATGTGTGCATCATGTGGAAGGCTTCCAGGTGGATTACGCCCAACCTGCTGCCATTTTGGAGGTTTTAGTTGCTGCATTTATGCTCTTAAAAAATCATTTTTATTGATACATTAAACAAACATCTCCACCACTCATCAGCTGTCAAACAATACTGTCATTTCACCCTGAATTTAGACTCCCAGGTGACATTTCAGCCCAAAGTGTGATCCATCCAGCTGTTAAATTCACACTGACCTCAGGTCCAGCTGTCAGCAGCTGTATCTGTGGTGCTTAAAAGACAATAGTGTCGTCGCCAAGCTGGAAACTATTTATATGTTCAGTGAACAGTACAGTTTTTAAGTAGACGACATGAGACACTTTACTCTGCCACAGTAATTAGAAACAATTATATTACAGACATAACTGCAGTAGCTTCCTGTTTACATCCTGGTTTGTAGAGATTTAGATTATTTCAACATTAACAGTCACCTCCAAAATGGCGTCAGCTGTGGCGGAGGCAGGTTTGTGACGAAGCCTCTGCACCGTTACACCCGCTTAGATTACACAATATCATACGAGACTGTAACCTGTTAAAAACTCACATGTACACGTAGCTCGTTGTTTTAAAC
>NW_019448026.1:0-1033 GCF_002814215.2 Seriola lalandi dorsalis | reverse complement strand
TGAGTGTGTATTTAATATACAGTATTATTCTATTCTAATTGAGCACAGTGCAATATTTTAATTGGATTCTAGACAAGTATCCATAAATGTGTTCTATTAGTATAGTTAAGCTGGACTTTAGAGCACTGTTATCTTAATGCTGCTGCAGAAGCTCTCCCACCCTGCCAAGAACAAGACCCAATGAACTGTAATTGTGTTGCATTAAAGTTGTCACATTAAATGTCACTGATCAGCACAAAACATCTACTACTGGCAGTTTCAGTCCAACAGCATAAAATCCATAATCAGTGTAAGAACGCAACGTTTTCCAACATGTGCCTGTGTTTGAGCCCACTAAGATCTGTGCTGGAATATCTTTGAGTCCTGTAGTCACAAAACGCCAAAATGAAACCAAACAAATGTTTTCGCTTTCCAAATGAATGTCTGAAGTGCATCCACCAGAAGTGAAGAAAGCGCCTTGATCTGCAGTCAGCGATCAACAGATGGCTGATTAGCATTTCCAAATCTGTAGTCAAACTCTGGAATGATTGGGGAATGATTGGAATTCAGCGAGAGACTTTATCTGCTCACACACCATTGAACAGCTTCTTTCTCTCTCTTTTCTTTGCCTTTCCTCCTTTTTATTAGCAAGTCAAACATTATTCTGATGGCTCACTCGCCTGGGAGTTTTACACAGATAGACAGTATTTATGGTTGTTTGCCTGTGGAAAAACACACACACAAGAGCAGCGCAATTTACTTATCCTTTCACAGCACTATCTCCTCATCTATAACACACACACACACACGCTCTCTCTCTCCACTGGCACTTTGTTCCATCTCTCTCTTTCTTTCACTTTCTCTATCTCACTCACCCTCTTCCATATCACTTTCCAATCAGCTAAATTCCCCTGGCACAGCTGACTAATGTGTCATCATTCACTATAGCAAGCGCCTGTGCACACAAACATACACACACATACACACACACACACACACACACACACACAAGTCCTGCCCTATAATGTCTTTATAGCACCGACTGAGTCAAATT
>NW_019448025.1:0-1050 GCF_002814215.2 Seriola lalandi dorsalis | reverse complement strand
TTCTCCAGCAGTGCTCTGTTCCGGGGGGAAATCAGGGAAAACTACGCACTATAAAATTAAACCACTGACACTTCACCGGCCCTGAAACCAAATAGCGCCCGCAGCATCGGCAAGCTGGAGCGAATCCATCATTTCTCATTTTTAGAGGGTTCCATCTGTGCTAACTTCCATTAACACTGGCTGTATCTGCAGTGAACTGCTTTATAATAGATAAACACTGCACTACTTATTCAGCAGGTCCCATTGTGTTTGATATCGTATGAAAACATAGAGAGTAACAGGATAGGAAAAATCCCATGTGGGTAAAAAGCTAATATTGTCAGATTTCATTATGTACAAAACAGCAATTATTGGCATTAGTATGTGCCACAGTTAGCTACACTCTGTCTTACCAATGTCTCACCAAAGAAACAGCCGTGCTCAATATGTGTGTTCCGGTTTGAATCAGATATTTCTGGCTCTGAATGTTGCGGGTGGATAAAATGATTTGCTGGATGACTCATTCTAGTTTTATAATAAACCCACGTCCCAGAAATTATTTGTTGCAGAAAAAACTTATGGTTGGCAGCTTTACTTCAGATAGCATTTTTGTGCTTCACAAAATATAACAGAAGGTAACATTTTTTGTAGTTGTTTTTTGTAGTTTTTATTTAGTTTTAGAAACGGGGTTAATTTCATTTTGAAAGCGTGTTAGAGGAATAAAGACATTGTTTGCGCCTAATTACAGGAAAAATATAAGGAACAAAATAGAAAAAGAGAGAATTGAAATAGGATGCTTAGGATAAGAGCAGGGGAAGATTAGTTTCAGTATTGTTTAAAATAAATGACTTGTTGCACGGTTTAGATTATTAAAAAAACTGTAAAATGTGCTGATTTACTTTTCACTTTTCACTGTGTTTCTATTGAATTGTTTGCTGTGGGTCAATGCTTTTCAAATATTTCTGTAAATGTATAAGATCCATTTTGCATTTTTGCTTAAAGTCAATGCCTTTTCTTTATCTGAGTGTATTGGATCCTTTTTTTTTTTTTTTTTTTGAACCGTGAATCCTT
>NW_019448024.1:0-1085 GCF_002814215.2 Seriola lalandi dorsalis | reverse complement strand
CAATTTCCAATCACCGTTACTGCATGTCACTCTGTTGTGTGGGAGGACTCTACAGCCTTAGTTTGTCTTGACCTGCAATTATTGTGGATTTTCATTTTCTATACAGATCAAATCCACCTAATCCAGGGTAAGACACAACACATAACACATGACACTGTCTGACAGCCAAATAAAAGACATGATTAAGAAATAATTTTGTTAACTTCCTTGTCAAGTGCTGAGGAACAAGTTTCTGTCTTACTTATGTCAGTTTATGAGTGTGTGTGTGATGTATGCTTTTCCCTTGCAAGTATTCAGAGGAATTCTTTTCAACTGAAAAGTAAAAATGTATTTCCTGTTTGACACTAAAACCACAAAATTCCCACAGAATTATTCCTTCCTGGTTCCTCTAATCTTTCCATCCCTTTCTCTGCCTCTTGCTCTCACCTGCCCTCCTCCCGCTCCAGCAGACGTCGGTACGTGGCGATCTCTCGCTCCAGCCTCATCTTGGTGTTGAGGAGCTGGCTGTGGCGCTGACGCTGGGTGGCCAGACCATCCCTCACCTGCTCCAGTTCACTCTCCAACCCGACGATCACCTGGGAAAGGTCCTGCAGCTGGTTGGAGTACATTCGCTGGGTGTGCTGCAAGGAGCTCTCCAGGCCTTTCTCCTGGACAGCAAGAGGCCAGGGGCTATTAGCATAATGCCTGGGCAGTTATATAATATACAGTTATAATATTTATGTTTTTAAATAACACTGGGTTCATAGAAGCGTGTTGAAACTAATAATGTTATAATATAGTATAGTAAGTATAGTGAACATAATCCCTCACTGGCTTCCCACCACCAGGAGTGCAACAGTACAAATTCATGTTTGAGGATGTGAAATGTTGAAGCTTATGAAAAATGTATCCATGAAACACTTGCAATCATTCATATCATATTATTTATTGTTTAAAATTTAAATTCAAATGTGATAACCACCAAAGAATATATATCTTGTGTTTATGTATGTAATATATGTAATTATAAGATTAAAGTTACATTAGTTACTCAACATTTTATTTCATTGTAAACAGGTTGTTACATTATTGGTTTTTCATCATGC
>NW_019448023.1:0-1028 GCF_002814215.2 Seriola lalandi dorsalis | reverse complement strand
AGGATTTTAGACAAGATGTTGGACAATAGCAGAAGGTCGAGGCTCATTAACTCTTGACTCATCAGAAACATTCAAGTTTTTACACGTTTATAAAAACTTGAAATTCAGCACAGAGATCCTTGTGTTTTCATGGCCCGTTCTTCACGTTGACGCTTCAAACAAAGAAATGCTGAAATGAAGTATAAAAATATTTTGATGCATAACTGAAATACTCTGCTAGCCTTTTGTCTGTAGCTGTTGACAACAACAGGTGCTGGTCTCTATTTTATTTTATTTTTGCCATTTCTCTGAGGTTTTATTACCTTTTATCTGCTGCTTTACCTTCACTGTAGTTCAGTCAGCCAAGTAATGTGTGATACTTATGTACATACAGAATATGCACAGTCTAGTCCTCACAACCAAACATCAAGAAGGTAGTGAGGAGTTCTGATAGAAAAAAAGATAATCACTTCCCTCCTATGGGGCCGCAGACTCGGGGTCTACAGGTGAATACTGGAGTGGAGGGAAGGTTTTTAAAATGCTGTTTGAGCAGCAGCATGGCGAGCGGCGTGGCAGCTAAAGAGAGATTCTTATTCATCACTGAATACCATGAAGGCGGCCTCCTATTGGTCTCAAATTCTATATTTCTCTTACTATCAACAAAACCCATAAAAAGGCCAAAACCCAACCAACAGGTATCATCTGTGGAGCCAAAGCCTGATGGATGTTATTCCTCTGAGCCATGGACCTAAATAGTTGTGTGGAAATGATTAAAAAAGACACATAAATAAATCCACACTGTTGCACTGGGTTACATTTTCTCTCATTACAATGAATGTGGGCATTATAGTTTAATTTGAGTGAATCCCACATGCACCATGTGGAGTCTGTAAATACTCACTCGTGCACCGAATGTGTATTAATGTGCAATGAAAATAGTCTCCAACAAATACTGTACAACACTGTTCGCTCTTGTGTGAGAGTTGTTTGCTAAACACTGGGATTTTACGTGATTATACTTCCTCTTTAAATGCAATGAAACTATACAT
>NW_019448022.1:0-1618 GCF_002814215.2 Seriola lalandi dorsalis | reverse complement strand
TTTTAAAAAGTTAAACTAAATCCATTTCCTCACGGCATAACTCACACCAAACTTGGACTGAGTGCAGCCTTTCACATGCTTGTAAGCTTTGTTTTTTTAATCATGTTCCACAGCCTGGGTAGCCATTTCCCCTTTATCTCCAGTTTTAGCTAAGCTAAGCTAACTGGCTCCTGACAGCAGCTTCATACGTAACACGCAGACATGAGAATCATACTCTTAACTCTCAGCAAGAAGGCAAATAAGTGTTTCTCCCAAAATTTTGAACTATTCTTTTAAAATCTTGCTCTTTGTATGAACGAGAGTAAGAAAAAAACACAAAAACAATAAAATAAATCATGAAATGAAATCCAGCTAGAGCTACACACAGTATATCCACATAGGTAATCCATCTGTATGTAGAAGCAAAATGAATTTCCATGTGACATTTATCCAGTTTCCAATCACTATTCCCTGTTTCCCCCCTCCTAGACTACAGGTAAGATGGATGAGAACATGTTTGTTGCAGTGACCAGCACCAACGCAGCCAAGATCCTGAACCTGTACCCTCGCAAGGGTCGGATCGCCGTGGGCTCTGACGCTGACCTGGTCATCTGGGACACGGACTCCATCCGCACCATCACTGCCAAGACACACAACTCGGTATGTGCAGTGAACACAGCTTAGATTTTCAGTAGAATCCAGCTCGGGACTTTTTTTCTTTTCTTTTTTTTTAATCAGTTCTTCTTTCTCCCTCCTCTTGGGTGACACCAGCATTTTTTGCAGATGAAATGTGATTGACTAAATATAAGAGTTGGAGGAGATAACTTTTCTACATCTGTGTAAGAGAGAGAGAGAGAGAGAGAGAGAGAGAGAGAGAGAGAGAGAGAGAGAAAGAGAGAGAGAGACAGACAGACAGACAGAGAGAGAGAGAGAGAGAGAACATTTTTGAGCGGCTTCCAGACAGCTCTCGGTTCCTCTGAACGGAAATGAAGTCTCAGTGGATGTTCACTACTAATGCGACTCACACTGCACTGATCACATGGCCAGCTCTCAATGTAAAGTTGAGCCTCACTAAGTCCAAAAACCCTCAGCAATGATGGTAGAAGTCGTGATTGGAAAAAAAAAAAAAATGGATTACTGAAATACACTGGTTTATCCAAATACAACAACAGAAAAAAACAACAACATTCTGTCAGTGATAGAAACATTTTCCACAACACCCTGTACAAATCAACAGGGAATCTGTGTGCTGTTTAATCAAGAGCTTCCTCTACATCACATTCATTTGTACGGATGTTGCAATATATTCCCACAACTATAATGGTTTTCAAGAATGTCATTCAGGATTGTGTTACAGTAAATACCAATACTTCAAATTCTTGCACAAGCCCCAGAGATTTGAAACATCTGTACACACTGCTGCTTGGACAAACTACTCATCCCATTAGTAGAGAACAGCTCAGAAGACATTTTATTTCATGGGAAATTCTCTCAAGGCAATCTGAATCAGAATTGGTAGTGTAGCGTAACCACCATTTACTCCACCTCCCTTCTTTTGGAATCCGCTTTGCTTTTTTTTTTTTTTTCACTAAGATTTTGTTGCAAATTGAGTTTAGCCTTGTGGCCGAGGGGTTTTAGG
>NW_019448021.1:0-1263 GCF_002814215.2 Seriola lalandi dorsalis | reverse complement strand
AAATCTATGGAGATAGATTTGTTTCAATATTATTTGTATGTACAGATTGACAATCGATGCGTAAATGTGGAATCTGTAAATATAAAAACCCCTTCCACAAATACAAATAAATTTGCAAATTCCCAAGAATATCTTGCAAATATAAAACGGATTTGCAAATACACAAACAAATTCCACAAATTATCTGTGAATACATTCAATTAATTTACAGATAAATGAAAAGCATTTGTGAATATCTTCCTAACATTTTCAACTTTCTAACAAACAATCACTTTTGTGAATCACTTTTCTATTTGTGAAGCAAAAAAGCATTTGTGGATCTCAATTCTACACTTGTGGATTTTAATTTTAGAGAGTTTTCAAACAAACTTTCCGCCAGTCTGAACCAAAATCGATTTGTATCACTCGGCCACTTTCGGAAAACGTGATCACCTGCTGACAACACATTACGCTTTTCAAAGTAAGAGCACGTAGTTTTCTGTTTTTTTGTTTTGTTTTGTTTTTTTTGTTTTTTCTCCAAATAATCGGCCAAGTAACGTACATTACGTGTAATGATCTTCCTTGAAGGACTCTGTTTGGACTTTTTTATTATTTATGTTTGAACACTTTTTGGACCTTTATGTATGGACTCTTTCATTTGGACTTTAGGTTTATTTCCTGTTTCATTTTGAAAATACTTACCTTGTATTTCTTGTGATAGTTTACTTCTTGTATTTGTCCTGTTCCCTCCGTTGTGATTGTCTGCCGCGCCCTAATGTGTTTCACCTGTGTTCACCCTTGCCTGCTTTGTCTATTTAGTCTTTGTGCCCCCCTTTGTTTTACTAGCCAGGTTGACCTCTCTCTTGTTCCTGAGTTTGTAGTCCTGGGCAACGTCTCATCTGTTCCTGAGTCGAGGGCCCTGGCTGATGCATCACTTGTTCCAGCGTTCGGGTTCCCACTCGATATTTCATCTGTTCCTCACTCTGTTCCTGGGTTGACCACCCTGGCTGGCACCTCACCAATGCCCGGTGTCGGGGGTCCCAAGGGTCGACTCCAGTCCCTCGTCTCCAGTCAGCGGCCTGGCCGACTTCAGTTTCTGATCTCGAGTCGCTGGTCTGGCCACCACCAGTTCTGGATACCTAGTCTTTGGTCCAGCCGACACCAGTTCCTCGAATCTCATCGGCAGTCCAGTCGACATCGGTTCCTGGTTCCCATTTGGCAGTCTGACCGACACCTGCTCCTCGTGTCTCATCAATGACCTGGCTGACTCCAGCCTCCTGATCC
>NW_019448020.1:0-1053 GCF_002814215.2 Seriola lalandi dorsalis | reverse complement strand
AAATATATTACAGTAAAACATTAATAAATGTCATTATATTTGAGGATAAACTAAGATAAACAGCCGTGTTAAAAGTCCAGTTTACTGTGAAGAGCTGAGACTGATCATCACACAAATATTAACTACAGACATGGACCTTTTTAAAAAAAGACTAGATGATGAAGGAGGTTTTTAACCCTCTGAGGTCCATGGATGTTTCTATTTATTAACTTTTATAATAGTACAACGTAGAAATATGGTTTGAATGTCATTAGAATCTGTAGATTCTCCACTTTCTCTTACATATTCTTCCCAGATCATACGTGACTCACAGCCTCTAAAACCTGGTTAAAGTGGAATGACAGACAACACTACGACTCATTTCAGGCATTTATTATCCATTTATCTACTATTCTACTCATATATTGCACTATTTTTATGAACCTATAGACTGTGGTGAACACATGTCAAGCACCAAGACAATTCGTTAAGGTTTGTTTTCACAAAATATTTGAAGAATTTCCAAAACTAGGATTCAATTTTTCTTGCTTGTTCTGAGAATTGTGATGTTAAACACTTTAAAAGGTGAATCTAAGAGGAAATGTCCTCAGACCTCGGAGGGTTAAATGAGATAAAAGTAGTAAATGTTGCTGCTGCGTCAAACGTGTGAAGCTGATTTTATTTTCTGATCTGGTTGATTTGAAGACGCTCAGTGTGAAACGATCAGTGAGGAACTTCATCTCTACGTAGGAAGATAAGAAACCAGAGTTCCTGAGACTGAAGTTGAAGAGAACAGATCAGCTGATGATGATGATGATGATGATGATGTTTCAGGAAGTTACCATTCATCCTGGATCTGATATCATCCAGCTGTCAGGAGCGACTGGGGGATGAAGGATGACATGGGGGGAAAAAAAAAGATTTTGAGGCCAACGATGGACTGGAGAGCAGCTTCCCTTCAAGAAACAAATCCTTCGTGTTGCTAGGCAACTCAGAGGGGGATGGCTCCATACATCATTAAAGCTCGCACCTGCCTGTTATATGACGTCGTGTACATTCATAAACATACAGTCT
>NW_019448019.1:0-1282 GCF_002814215.2 Seriola lalandi dorsalis | reverse complement strand
GCAACCTAAAGTAAGAAAGATATAAACATAGCAAAGCTGTCAAGTTAAAATATGCAACAGCAGATTTGTATTTGTATTTGTCTTTTCTCCCACCAGGTGATGCAGTCGCTGCGATTTGCTCTGCAGCCAGCAGTGGTGGACATCACAGTCACATGGGATTTACCAAAAGGAGTGTCTGTCACTGCTCTCTCTCCACCAATCACAGCAGTTTTCCAGGGTCAAAGGTCACTGGTTTATGCCCAGCTCACTGGAAAGGTATGAGCAGCACCATCTCATTCGATTTGAGGCCTTGAAAAAGAGATCCTGAACTCAATGAGATTAGCTGTTTAAATGAAGGATTTAATGATAAAAATAATGTGATTACAGTAATTAATATGGTTTGTAACACTGTAATGCTTTCTCAGAGTTCAGAGGCAGCACAGGGCTGTGTGACGGTGAAGTACAGCCTGGCAGGTCATCCCTCTGAGAACCAGCTCCCATTCAATCTCAAACCTGCAGAGGACACTGGGTAAAACAGTGCTGTTATGTGTTGGGTTGTACCACGTTACAAATTTTGAGTTTAATTATTTAAATTGTGGGTGACACACAACAAAACTATGTTATGGTATTTATCTACAATTTTAGCATGTTTCAGTTCAGTCATTGATACATCTTAGTGATAAGAATACAGAGCTAGAGCTAGTGTCCACCTCTGGCTTTTTGTGTCGCTCATTAGTTTGCACTTTTATCTCACAATAAAAGTCAAAATGTAGCATAAATGACGTATCTCTAATATCTGTATACTGAGATGTTATCTGATGTTTAAGACCTACCATATAATTAGTTGGACTGCATATCTCTGTATTGTATTCATACAAATGAAGCTCCACCTGTGTTCACTCCGCAGATTAACAGTCCACAGGTTGGGTGCTCGGACTCTGATTCGCTCCCTGGAGATGGAAGAGAGAGAACACAGTGGACAGCAAGATGGAGGAGTGAAGAAGAAGGTGGTTGAGCTCAGTGTCCAATCAGGAGTGAGCAGTCCCTTCACTGCCTTCATTGCTGTGAACAAAAGCAATGGCAAGCCGATTCAAGGACCTGTGGTCCGCAGAGATATTCCACTATCCGGTAAGTGCTTTTTCAATTCCAAATGAGAAACTAAGACTCTATCACCCACTGCTTTAGAGGTATTATCGGTGACCATGACTGCTACACTGATGAGCCAAAACATTTTGACCACCCGTCCATAATATGCTCTTACTCCTTCATGTGCTGCAACAGCAGCTCCACCCGTAATAACAAT
>NW_019448018.1:0-981 GCF_002814215.2 Seriola lalandi dorsalis | reverse complement strand
TCACAAACAATCGCATTTTATATACAGGCACTTCTTTCATTACCAGTAGTCTTTAAATTACAGTTGAGTTGGAAACATAAAAAAAAGTAGGAATTGAGGTCTGTAAAGGTCTGACAGCATCCAGTAATGACATTCATGTTGGCACAGAAGGCATTCTCTGGTAAGAGTGCAAATTATTTTTGGGAAAATATCAACTGTGTCTGGCCAATAGTGGCACAAAAAACACCTTTTAGCACAGGCACTCAAAATCAACTTGTATGAAGATAAAGGTGCATCCATTTTGGCACTTGCAAATGTGGGGAGATGAAATGGAATGCGCCTTTCATGATAATAGTATCCCAAATACAGCTTTGGAAGGATTCAGGGAGGAAAACTATAGGTGAGAATTTCAGAAGAAAAGGCAATCTGTCTGACGAATATTTTCAAAGAAAAAGGCCCAAACATACAAAAGCTATATGGCAAAGAGGGACCCTCCAAGGCCCATCTACCAGGAGGCACTGAAAGACTGAGGAGTGTGTGTGTGAAGAGTGCTTCACTCCGACTGAGGCACTGAAATCGATGGACCTTTGGGGTCATCAAATCGATCCATGGTGTTTAGCTGCATGATCATGTGCAGACCGTACACAAAAATTAACAGCATGAGCAGTGAGGTCAGCAGCCCCATCCAAATCCCTGGGGTGAAGAACCCTGCACAGTCATTGGCATAGGAGAAATTTGTCCCGTTTGCCAAACCGAAGCCCTGAATCTGTATTGCAAAAAACAGAAAATGTGTGAAACATTCAATTAACAACAGTGTGGGAGCTATTTGGTGTTATTTAGTTTATTGTTTAGATTTCATTATTCTATTTTGATTTCATTATGATTAAATTTCTGTTAGTATTCTGTTAGTTTATTATTTTTGTAGTTTGGGTGTTTTGTTGTTATTTGTTTGTTTCATTTGGGCACGGTAGGAAGGCACCGTAGGTTATATAGGTAAGCGCA
>NW_019448017.1:0-1151 GCF_002814215.2 Seriola lalandi dorsalis | reverse complement strand
TTTTTTTTTTTTACATTTTCATGCCTTAGTAAACTATGACGTTTTTTAACATTTTTATGCCATACTATACTATGATGATTTTATGCCTTAGTATGCTATGACATTTTTATACCTTACTATACTATGATGTTTTTATGCCTAACTATACTATGACATTTTATGACATTTTCATGCCATAACCAATCATTTACACATGTAACATGTTATCAGAATTTAAGTACTCATCTTCTTTTTTTGTTTTTGTATTTATTGTATTTGTTATACAATTTTGTCTTTTAGAGTGCAATTTATGTTGTTGTTTTAATGTCTTGTCAAATTCATGTAAATTATAAGTATTAAAAACTGTGGTGTGTGTGTGTGTGTTATTGTATGACATTGTTCGGGCATTCTATGCTATACATTGTTTACCTTTACTTTACTTTATCTTAAATCCTATGACGTTTTTCTACATTTTTATGCCATACTATACTATGATGTTTTTATGCCTAATTATAGTATGACGTTTTTTTGACATTTTCATGCCTTACTATATTATGACCTTTTTTTGACATTTTTATGCCATACTATACTATGACGTTTTTTTGACATTTTTATGCCATACAATACTATGATGTTTTTAAGATGTTTTTATGCCATACTATACTATGATGTTTTTTGATATTTTAATATCATACTATACTATTATATTTGTTGGACATGCCATAGAATACCTGAGATCTGCTTAAACTGTCAGCTCATTTAAATCAGGTCTTAAAAATTTTTTATTTGCTGCAGGTTATCAATAAATTACACATGTAACATCTTATCAGTCTTTAAGGACTCATCTTCTTTTTCTTGATTTTGTATTTATTGTATTCGTTATGCAATTTCGTCTTTAATGTGCAAGTTATATTGTTGTTTTAATGTCTTGTCACTGCAGAAGTTCATGTATTTTATGTTGTAAGTATTGATGAAGTGGTTGGTTGATAAATTTGGAAGAAAAAAAATGTGTGTGTGTGTTATTATATACATTATTTACACCTTACAATACTATGACGTTTTATGACATTTTCATGCCACACTATACTATCAAAATTTGTGCCTTACTATACTATGATGTTTTTTTTTTTATTTTCATGCCTTACTATACTATGACGTTTTTTAAAACATTT
>NW_019448016.1:0-1124 GCF_002814215.2 Seriola lalandi dorsalis | reverse complement strand
GTTCACGGCTGCCTGTACAATCTGTCTCTCCAGGCGCTCCTCCATGCTGACTCCCTGCAGAGGACTCATCAGGTGGCGCTGGCTCTGCAGCAGAGAGCAGAGCTGCTGGTCAGGTGAGTTACCTCCAGAGCTAACAGGTCAATCCTCATCCACTGTTTGTCCACCATACCAACAACGTGACCTCTGACCTCTTCCCCTCAGGTCAGGTCACTATGATCCAGATGCAGTGAGGTCTTGCGCCCAGACGGTGGCGCTCCACTGGCAGACGCTGATGCTGAGGATCGAGGACCGACTCAAACTGGTCAACGCCTCTGCTGCCTTCTACAGGACGTCCCAGCAGGTGACACAGACTGTTTATCTCTACCTGTCGTGCTGCACTACCTCAAGTCTGTACATCTCCTTACCCGTCTGTCTGCCTCTCCAGGTGTGTGGGGTCCTGGAGAGTCTGGAGCAGGAGTACCGCAGGGAGGAGGACTGGTGTGGCGGAGGAGACAGACAGCCGGAGCAGCTCCTGCCGCTCATCAACAAACACATGGAGCAGAAGGAGGCGTTTCTAAAGGTGAGGAGGGCTGGGAGAGCATCTGAAAGTCTTACATATTCGATGAGCAAAAATTATCTTAAATAATCTGTTTAAGAGCAAGTGACAGACTCTGGTTTCTAAATGGTCTCTAACACACTATAATGTAGTTGTAAGAGAATTGGTTTGTTTCTCTTATTTAATATTCTTTGAGAGTCTAATATTGTTGGATAATGTTTGAAAATGTCTTGAATATTCCTTGATAGTCCTGAACAGTGCTTATAATAAACTCTAGTGTATTTCATAAATGTCCTTGTGCTAATGTAATATCCCAGGCCTGCACTCTGGCCAGAAGAAACGCAGAGGTTTTCCTCAAGTACATCCATCGCAACAGCGTCACCATGGCGAACATCTCAGGCCACAGCGTCACCGTCTCCGGGGTAACCGAGGTCACCGGGCACTCCAGGGTCCCGGAGCAGCAAGTCAAAGGTGAACGAACACACAGAAATACACGTTCGAAGGCGTAGTGGAGCAAGGACAGAGCCCTGAGGAACGCCATGGGTAATTAGTTTATGTATGTGGACAATAAAGGGTTAATTTTACTGAT
>NW_019448015.1:0-1030 GCF_002814215.2 Seriola lalandi dorsalis | reverse complement strand
CTCACCTGAAAGCTACACTGTCACTGCTGTCTGTGCTGCTGTTGCTCATAAAGCATTTTGAAAAGCCCCACATCGATCCGAGCATCCACCTGTAGGCTCTGAGTCTGCGTTCCCGTTGGGGGGGAAGGTATTATACACTCGCCAGTCCCTGCTGTGGAGAGCTTAACGTTTTCCTCGTGGCGAGTGACAAGGTCAGAGCCCATAAATAAATATCAATGCTGTGTTTATTCCACGCTCACTTAATAGTCTAGCACATGAGATACAGACAGATAACCGTTCACACTTACACCTAGAGGCAGATGCAAATTCCATATGAAAAGGCAGCGGCAGGCTGACGAACTGTAACCCTACATTGA
Source organism: Seriola lalandi dorsalis (assembly GCF_002814215.2). Classification (NCBI taxonomy): domain Eukaryota; kingdom Metazoa; phylum Chordata; class Actinopteri; order Carangiformes; family Carangidae; genus Seriola; species Seriola lalandi. The sequence continues at coordinate 674 of NW_019448015.1, read as the reverse complement.
ACCTACACACCTTCAGGCCGTAAGTCAACCTCTCGGGGCCCCTCAGGCTTCCACTCGTCCTTATAAAAGTGTGTTAACAAGATGACGGATTAGACTGAGGAACAGAGGCCGGGAGAAGAGGGTAAATTTGAGGACAAAGAGGAGAGGAAAAGTGATTTTCTCATCTGCACCAGCCCAGCAGCACTGCTCCGGCTCCTTATTGATACAAATACATCCTCAAAACATTACCCGACATTTAATAACTCGCCTCGCTCTCTGCAGTCAGACAGCTCCCCACAAATTCATTTGAACTAAACTTTTGCAGCTCCCCGAGTCGATATGCATCTTATGAAGAGCGTGCATACATCTAGTCCCCTGAACACAATAGCAGAGCGGAATGAGCCGAGGTATTTTTCTCTATCTCCCCACCTTGCCACAGCTCCGGCACAAAATGTTCTCCCTAGATTGAATCTGATCATCACTGCAGCAAACACAATGGCCCTTAATAGCACCAGCCGTTTGTTTGAGGGATGCCGATTACACTGCCATCATAACCCACTTCACTTAGTTCACTCACTCACAGGCAGACAGAGAGAGAGAGGGGGCGAAATGGAGAGGGAGGGAGGAAGGAAGTGGGAGGGCAGAATGAAGGGAGAGTGTTTGAGCCCCGTCTAGTACTTTAGGTTATTAATAAC
>NW_019448014.1:0-1121 GCF_002814215.2 Seriola lalandi dorsalis | reverse complement strand
GGGTGGTTTCAAATCACAGATCCGGACTCTACAGCTCCGGAGGCACAAATATCTGCAGAATGTGACAGAGAGAAAAAGAGATGAGTAAACACAAAACCACAGGAGAGAGAAGATGCCTAGTCTAATCTGTGATACAATATTGGTATTATTTTTGAGTCAGTAAATATCCAGTTGGTTCTAACCACACAAACAACTCAGTTTGGTTTCTCTTTACTGTACAATGAGCCAATTTTTGCGAGTCAAGTCAAGTTTATCTATATAAGACAAAATATCTTATCCACTGTACACTAGCTAATTTAGCACATATCAGTTTCAGCTCATCTCGCTTAGATCTGCAGGTCAGGCAGAATTTTTCTCTGTCAGTCAAGCTTCAGCTGTAAAGGCTGGGCATAATTCATACTTAATGCATGTTGCATCACCATGTCTTGAAATAAGCTGTAAGTCCTGTATCATTCTATACAGTATGAATCAAGGGCAGAGTTTTAAACATTTAATGAAGGAGATATTCACCTATACTCATGAATTATACACAAATATATAAAAAGGGGTATATACTTTGTAGAAGAATGTTTAACAGTTAAAATGTTGATAGTTATGGATGTTATTTAGTTGTTTTACCAGGTGAAAAGCAGACGTAAAGGTCCACCACTTAGAGCAACACCATAGCTGTTGGGTTTGTGTCATTGCCTTTACTGAGGAGGGAGAGCAGCTCTCCTTTCCCTTTGTCAAACCCTCTGTGCACAAAGTGGAGGCTGCACTGTATCAGGATGTTGCAGCTTTCATCTACCAGCTGAGGGCAGAGCAGGACAAGCATCTCAGTGACGATGAGAGAGTCTGAATTGGGACATTGAAATGAAAGTGGAATGAGGAAAAGCAGAGTAAAGTGCTATTGTAAATGTGTGCATATGAACATGCACAAACGTGTATGTGACAGGTGATTGGATGTTTGCTATTACCCCAGTGGACTGTCCAGTCCACACGCTCAGAGGAGAAAATATAGCTCTGTAATGAAAAATTAATTCTTCACGGACTGCAAGCACATAATGGGTTCTCATAAGAGCAGATGTGTGCCTGACATGACAGTTTATTATAATGGAAGAACCCTTTTTTTTTTTTTTTTT
>NW_019448013.1:0-1030 GCF_002814215.2 Seriola lalandi dorsalis | reverse complement strand
CAGGGCGATCGTGCGCCATATATGCTGTGAGAGAGAATTGTGTGGAGCTGTCTTTACCGCGAGAGTGATAGTGTCCCTGTTGTGCGGTTGTTAGTTTGGTGATTTCCCAGTGTTCTACTGATGGCTTTTCATTATAGTTTTAATAGTTTTTGGTGTTGTGAAAAAACTCTTTATTTATGGTTGAAATCTGGTTTCCTGTTTTTTGTTTGTTTTGCCCGGTTCTCATTATTTTTTCATTGTTACTTCCTGTTACCCTTAGACGATTTCTGGGAACGTAACAACGGTTCACAAAAGCATCTCTCAGTGTGCCTCCAGCTGTCCCATCTGGTTGCAGTGGTGCCAGTGGTAGGTCAGGGCCTGTCACCCAGTATGATGCCATCTGGGGGATTCTGTTGGAGGTGTGTACAAATATGGCTCTCCCTCAAGAACCTTGCATCATGGACCGATCCTGGCCATTTAACAACAGAGTTGATGAGCTGGAGGTCTGCATTTGCCACAAGTTGCACTTTGATGCTGCGCTACCCTTTCCTGTTCACAAACTCCCATTCCCTTTCATGGGGTGCTTGGATGTGAACATGGGTGCAGTTTATCACCCTGACATCGTTTGGCATCCTCATCATTTCAAAGAACAAACTGGTTGACAAGGCTGGCTAATGCAGAAGACACTTTATGTACTACAGTGCTGATAGTGGACTTGCGCGCACACACACACCATCTCCAGTGACTTGATAGAAGGATCTACATGCATAGAAACGCAAAGCCATCAGTATTTGTTCCTCCACAGTCCATGCATAGCTTTTTGTAGTGGTGTGTTCCAGTTGTGGCTGTAGTAGATTGACAATGAAACCAATTTCAGCCCTCACAGAATCTTCTCACAGTTCCCTCATCTGTGTAGTCCTGCAGTTGGTTTGGGAGTGCAATGTGCACCCTTTGGCTGTATTTCCTCCTTTGCCTCTGTAGACGGTGAACAACACATGCCATTTTGTTTGTATGGTCCATCGTTAGGACAACTGCTTTCAAGACACCTTAA
>NW_019448012.1:0-1129 GCF_002814215.2 Seriola lalandi dorsalis | reverse complement strand
CTAAAGTGTAATGAAACTGTGGTCTAATGTAAGTCAGCAAGTCCAGCTAACTAACTTACTACCTAGTCCTTCATCTACCTGTAACATGAGGTGGAGCTGCAGGTCTGGTTCCTAACTGCTTCTGCATCAGTCTGACAAAAGTCTTCAGTCCAACGTTGATGGACCTGAGCAGACCTGGAGCTGGATTTGGTCTCAGAGTGAGGACAGGCAGGAAACGTTCAGGCTTTGGCGTCTAGCATCTCCAGCAGCAGTTTGTGGAGGGGGACGTGGCGGTGGCGGTGCAGGCGCAGCAGGGCCTTCACGGCTCGGTCGGCAGCCTGTCGCAGCAGGGGGAGGCTCATCAACAACCGGCCTGTCCGGTGCTGCTCCCTGCGGGACGACTCGTACTCCTGCAGGGCCTCGTGGAGCCCATCCTGAAACCTCTGCACCGATTCCAGACAGTCCACCGGGTCTGCGTCTGTCGGACAAGGAAGACAGACAGAGGACGTTAGGAATTACATTTAAGCACCGAATTTAAACATCACTTTATTAGCTCAGAGCAGCAAACATTAGTTGATTAGAGAAAAATGTTCTGCAACTAGTTTGATAATCAAGTCATCAATAAAGTTTTTTTTTGTGCTTTTTTTGTCATGTATGAAAGTAAACTAAAGGTTTTGAAATGAGGAAAATGAATGACACAGTGAATTTACTTCCTGTAGTTACAGTATCACAGTAAAAGTACTTCCTGTAGTTACAGTGTTACAGTAAAACTACTTCCTGTAGTTACAGTCTCACAGTAAAAGTACTTAATTGTGCAGTATACTGTCTCCTGTGACTGATCACTGATCAGATCATTGATCCTGGGTCATTTTACTGTTCCAGCTACTTTAACTACATCCTATACCCTTAGATAGTTCAGTTCACTTGTTCCCAACCTTGGGGTTGATTTTTGTGAAATATTGTAGTTGTTCTTGTTTGGGCTAACGATTCAGTCTCAGTGTTTTAATGTGGTCTAATAGTTCACAAGCCAAAATGTTGGAAAACCACTGATTTCATTCATTTTAAAATAGTAGAGGTAGAAGTAGTAGTATAATCTTAATCTGGAAGTGCTGATGGCACTTAAATTTGAAATCACCACAAGTTTGTTTAT
>NW_019448011.1:0-1110 GCF_002814215.2 Seriola lalandi dorsalis | reverse complement strand
AAAAAAAACAACACACCGTTCTCTTATTTTATTCTCCTTTGGACTTGTACAAGAAAGGGAGAACTTTAGGGGGTTGGAGGCTTTGGGGGGCACTTCCAGGCCAACTAATAAATCAGTGTAGGCGAGATAGATTCATTGATAGGAGAGCAACATAAAAGGCCTCCATTGTAGTAATGTAGACAAGGTGTGCAGGTTCCTTCCTCTGCCGCTCACAACTCTCTCAAGATGGATCCAGAGTAAGCTTGCAAGGTTCTACTTAGCAGCGCCTTTTTCGTCCAGACGTGGAATCGGAAGACAGTCCAAATGTTTCGCATTAAGGGTTGACCATCGCTGGAGCTCCAGAGTCGGGAACAAGGGGTGAGTGAGGAACGGTCACGGGTGTGAGTTGTGGGTTTTATTGCGAGAGATACGGCCTGAACGCCGGTGGGTGCTGTGATGGCTAACAGCAAGCGTTCATAAAGATGTCACAGGAAAACTTCAGGAGACACAAAGTCTCAATTTCAGCCAAGGTGCTGCCAGCCAGATGTGGAGGCACCAGAGGAGAGACAACTGGATCACAACCTGCCCGTCCTCCATGCCAAATCTGAAGCTAACAGGCAGAACCTCAGAACTCTTTTGAAGTGGGTGCCAGGAGGTGTCCAGGCCCTTAACGACCTGTAATTTATTACAACACCGTCTAGCTCGGAACGAGAGGTCGAAGTTTGTCCGGTGAAACGTCTCTTCATCCCCTCTTTTTCACAGCGCCTCCCTCCGCTCACTTTTATTCCTCCCACTCTCTTCTTCTCCTGCACCTGTTTGACACCTTGACTTTGTTGGGTCTGAGCTCTATTAGTAACTGGAAATCATTAGTACTCGGCCTCACACGGGCGGCACCATTATGTTAGGTCTGAGCTCTATTAGTAACTGGAAATCATTATTACTCGGCCTCACACGGGGGCATCATTAGTACTCGGCCTCACCCGGGCGGCACCATTATGTTAACAGTACTCTACCTCATGAGCTGGACACCAAATATGTTAGATTTCGGTTGTTTATCAATTTATTGGCTATCACAAATTAAGGAAATATTAATATTAAAAATATTAATATTAAATAATATCTTTAAAATGA
>NW_019448009.1:0-1020 GCF_002814215.2 Seriola lalandi dorsalis | reverse complement strand
TTGGTTGTGAAATCTTTGCATGCACAGATGCTGAGCAATTGGAGGTTAAACAGGACAAAACACGGGACACTGTAGCAGGTTGGATTTGAACTGCTTTCATTCCAGGCAGCCATTTGTAGATGAAAAACATCACTTTACTGATGTCTCTCACATTACCTTGAAGCTAAATTGGATATTCAAAAATGTCACTCTATCAATCTTTGAACTTGAACTCAAGGGAAAATGGGCCTAAATGGATAATGGCCATAAAGGCTTGTGAAACTGCCCCCATCTACAATGTTTTAATCTACTGACTTAGGTTTTCCTTTTATACAAGCCACTGGTTTCCACCGTAATGAAATGGGCCTTTCTTTTGCAGTAAATCAGTGAGCCACAGGGACGAGGTGCGCTGCTTCTGGGTCATCCATTCAATTCATGGTTTATCACTAGCTCCAATGAACCTAGTTATTGCCATTATCATAGCAGCATTTACATCCCTATTGAGCATGCAGTGAGAGCCAGAGGCAAATATTGTGGAGCCAATTCCTGAAGTATTAAATTACGTGCTGCCTCCATTCCAGTGGATGTGGTGCTGGGCCATAAAGTCTGATTGTTTTGCCATTACAAATAATAGATCCACGGTGCAGGCAGCCAGGAAGATTAGCTGATGGCACCGTAGGGCCACAGGAAACAGATGTGGAGCTTATGTCTTTAGTTATTGTTGTAGAGGAGAGGAAATAGTCAGATTGGTAATATTCAGGTAAACCCTCAGTTTCGACTAGTGTGGACGAGACAAAAGATAAGTGTCCACTACATAAGAGTGCTGCCAAAATACTGTTGAATACTGTTCATCTGAGGAAGGTGCAGGTTACAATAACATGTACATTATCTGAATTACATAGAACTACATACTCTGCTATGATTCATATTTAGTTGAACATGTTTTCACACATAAAATCTGGGTCTGCAGCTCATCTCCTCTTACTTCCTGATTGAGAAATCTGGATCAGGCCTTGAGCCCCGCCCACCACCTGCTGGCTC
>NW_019448008.1:0-1447 GCF_002814215.2 Seriola lalandi dorsalis | reverse complement strand
GTAATTCTGGTTTACTAATCATTTTCAGCCTTTTAGCCTTTACGTTCACAGGTTCTTTTTCTTCAGTGGGTGTGATCTTTGGACTCTGAGAGCTGACTGTGTCTACACATTCTGGGCATGTTGTGTAAATGTACTGCACTGCTGGACACAGATTTAACACTCGGATTTTTATCTTTAAACTTAAACCATTTGTTATTCTAAAACACAACGCACAAGGCTTCAGCCAACTGTCTGATTTTGTTTTCAGTGTCGTCCACAAAGACACATGCCGCTGAATAAACATACATGCGCCCACACTCAGACACACAAAATTAACTGTCTTGCTCTCGTGTCTAATGCATCTGTCATATCAGGGATAAGCCCTTTTGATCTTTCGCTGCCTCTCTCTCTGACAGCTGGCTTGCTGCTCACTGGTCCTAAATGAATTGATATTTCTTCTGGCCACTTGAATTTGTCACTTGACTTCTCTGTGTAATCTTCACTCCTTAGTGACTGCAGTGTCTGCCCGTGTGCATGTGCTTAGAAACCTGGGCAACACAGTTCTGTGTTTTGGATGAAAACACATGGCTAATAGAGTCACCGACTGTCAGGCCGCCAAGTCAGGCAAGATGCCTCTCGAAGGCCTCCATGATGAACCTGTCAAAGGTGATCTTGTTTCTCCTTCAGACACAACAATGAAACGTAATCGCCTGCAGAAGCATGACGAGCGCAGTGGAAGAGAAATCAGAATTTACAGGCAGTACAGAGTGTGGCTGTGTGTGGTATTGTTTGCATGCACCTACAGGATCCCGCAGGGTATCCGTGGCTTCTTATAAATCTGGAAAAACTTCAGCTCCAGCAACAAAGAATTTTGCTCTTTTGCTCTCTTTTATCTTAAATCACGAAGTACATCTTGTTGCTCTCAACTAGGTCACAGAGGTCAGGACGAGACTGTAGCAAAAAAAACTTGCAGATGGGTCATGAATCTTATTCATCTACAGCATCACAGACCTCGAGGGCTGGAAAGCTCGAACACGGTGTCTACTGTTTAACCAACACTTGTGAGGACTTAGACTTCCTCTCCAGACATGTTTTAAACTCTGTAAAAAATACTCTGCTATGATTAATATTTAGTTTAACATGGTTTTCCCCACATAAAATCGATGGATCAGGCCTTGTGCCCCGCCCACCACCTGTTTGCCCCAGGTCGACAGGTGAAAGAGCAGAGAGCATCAAGATGATTAGCGTATGGGAGGGACTCAGCCACATGTCTGAACCTCAGTCAGACCCAGACTCAGATGAGGAATCTGTTGAGACCAGAACCAAAGACTAGCAGACTTATCACAGCTGTTAGCACAGTTAGCATCTTTTATTTGTTTATGTTGTTTGTTAGCTTGTGGCTGACACAGTGTTAGTGGCTGTGCTAATGAAAACTGAATCTGTTTTTATGAGACTGTCATTGGTTCAC
>NW_019448007.1:0-1079 GCF_002814215.2 Seriola lalandi dorsalis | reverse complement strand
CTGTTAAGGTGTTTAGATATTCAGGTGTTCAGGTATTTAGTGTTCAGCTGTTCAGGTGTTCAGAATTCAGGTGTTCAGATGTTCAGGCGCTCAGGTGTTCAGTGTTCAGTGTTCAGGTGTTCAGATGTTCAGGCGTTCAGAAGTTCAGGTGTTCAGGTATTTAGTGTTCAGATATTCAGGTATTCAGGTGTTCAGTGTTCAGGTGTTCAGTGTTCAGGTGTTCAGGTGTTCAGATGTTCAGATGTTCAGTGTTCAGGTGTTCAGTGTTCAGGTGTTCAGATGTTCAGATGTTCAGGTGTTCAGATGTTTAGGTGATCAGGTGTTGTTCAGTGTTCAGGTGTTCAGGTGTTCACTGTTAAGGTGTTTAGATATTCAGGTGTTCAGGTATTTAGTGTTCAGCTGTTCAGGTGTTCAGAATTCAGGTGATCAGGTGATGGTCAGTGTCTTTGTTTGGTCCTGCAGGTTCACGGTTCAGGACCTGCTGGACCACCGGTTCTTCCAAGAGGAGCTGGGCGTTCATGTGGAGCTCGCCGAGGACGACGACGGCTCGAGGGCGGCGCTGAAGCTCTGGCTCCGGATGGATGACAACAAGAAGCTTCACGGAAAATACAAAGACAACAACGCCATCGAGTTCCTGTTCGAGCTGTACAAAGACGTCCCCGAGGAGGTGGCCCAGGAGATGGTATCTGATGACATCACACTGATGACATCACCCGAGGTGGCAGGCTGAGGTGTCTCACCTGTCCCTCTCTCTCTCTCTGTCTCTCTCAGGTGGTGTTGGGTTTTGTGTGCGAGGCGGACTATAAGCTGGTTGCCAAGGCGATCAGACACAGAGTGACGGCCATAAAACGTCAGCGGGAGAAACAGCGGCGCCTGAATGAGGGAGCTCTGAACCGCCAAACGGACGCCGTCATCGAGGAGGAGCTGGACCCCACCCCCAAACCACCTGAACCATCCAATCAGAGACCTGCACCTGCTGCAAGCGCATCAGCTGAGGGGAAGGTAGCCAGCCAGGTGTGTTTGAGGCTGTTGCCGTGGTAACATCCATGAAACACAGGGCTTCCTGCTGGCTGAGTCTA
>NW_019448006.1:0-1469 GCF_002814215.2 Seriola lalandi dorsalis | reverse complement strand
ATGGACACGTCACACTGTGTGTGTGTGAGTGTGTGTGTGTGTGTGTGTGTGTGTGTGTGTGTGTGTGAGAGAGAGAGAGAGAGAGAGAGAGAGAGAGACTGGGTTTGTGAGAAACTCAACGTATTTTCTACTTTTCGTTGTGATTTGGCGTCACCAGATCTCTCCACTGATGCCGAGCTCTGACCGAAGTGTCGTTGAATGACACGTGAAAAGGCTAAAACATGTCAACACACAAGCTGATTAAATTTTGGTGATCAAAGGTCGAAGGTCACGGTGACCTCGCAAGACACGGCTTCAGTCTCCTGAATGTGATATCTCAAGACCAGCTTCAGGGAATTTCTTCAGATTTGGCTCAAATATTCATTTGGAATCAAAGATCAACTGATTCAATTTTGGTGGGAAAAGGTCAAAGGTCAAAGGTCACCAGTTGGAGTCGGAGTGCACTAGTTTCCCTTTCTGTATAGAATTTAAGGAGGAGGGCCGACAGAAGGAACTCTGTTCTACACACACACACACACACACACACACACACACACACACACACACAAGCTCGATCAGCTGATACAGTCACATGACGACAACCCAACCATCTGCATGACAACCACTTCAACATTTGAACATTCCCAACCTTTTCCACCTCATGAGTCAGATCCAACCCCGTCACCATGCGGAGGCCAAACAGGAAGGAGGAGCGATCACCTGTCCTACACCACCTTCCTCTCCACTCGCTTTGCTTTCACTCTTCCTGTTTCTAACCAGAGATCCTTTTGATGCTCCAGGTTTTTGCCGCGAGTGTGATCGTTGAGTCCGTGATCGGACTGAGATAGGAACAAGTGTACGATGTAGTTCCTATCATTGGCTGATCATAGTGATTGACCTTAATATTAAAAAAAAACTATGAAATGAGTTTTAAAACATCATTTCTTTTTAAAAATTTAAAAACATTATATTTTAATTTATTTTATATATAATTACTAATTAATCTTTTCACCAAAATTGTTCTCTTTTGTAATTGATTTGTCGGCCCACGTGTAATACCATCACGGACCAGCAGGGTTACGATTTTGTTTTTTTTGTTAAGCAACTACTTTCAAGATCAAAACTGAATTTTCAACAATGACTTAAAATTAATAATAAATAAATGAAGTGTATATTTGATAGATAAAGTAAATATCTATCTATCTACCCACTGACATAGCAGAGATAGATAATCAATAGTTTCTATTGTAGCGATCAGGATGTGAAAACAGACAAGCTAAAGAGAGGGAACGTTGGACTCGATCACGTGACACAAACACCACAACACGTGACTGATCATGTTACTGAGTGGAAATAAGAAGCTGACAGATCAGAAGGTGACGACGTGTCGGTCACTGTTCGTCCTTCACCAGGAAACAGAGTCAGGCTGAGAGACGGCGGGGCCTGTCGGTGAGTTCACACAGATGTGACCTCTATCACAACAGCTGGAA
>NW_019448005.1:0-1076 GCF_002814215.2 Seriola lalandi dorsalis | reverse complement strand
CACTTCATGAAGCCATCCTGCGAGCCACTTAGCAGCATGTAAACCTCTGTGGGGTGGAAGCACACCTTGTTGACGGTGCGTTTGTGCTCAGTAAACAGCTGGTCCTGCTTGTTACGAGAGGGTTTTCCCAGGTTCCAGGTAACCACCGCCCCATTGGTGGCGGCAGTGGCCAGCAGGTTCTCCTCCATCTGGTGCCACATAACATCTGCACAGCTGAAGTTGAGCGAGGGTTTACGACCAACGCGGAGATTCAACTTCTCCACAAACTGCTCCTCCTCCAGTGCGTAGATCTTGAAGATGTTGCGGCCAGCTACCACCACTTGAGTGGCGTCACGGCACACACTGATGGCATTGGCAGGAGCGTCCAAGTGGCAGAACATAGTTCGGCCACTGATGGCATTGCTGCCAAGAGCTGTGGTAACCCGTGACATCTTCTCCATGTTCCTGGTGCAGACAACAGTGATTTTTTCTTGTAATCAGGGACAATAAAAGTGATAAATATCCATCAAGCAAACCCCACATTCACATATTAGTTGCTGTGGTTACTTTTACATTAGTGCCAGCTGTAAAAGGCAACTGACAGTCCAAGAATCCACCAGTGGGTGGCACTGTAGCAAAATAAAACGTAGAATTTATAGTCCTTGGTGTAGGGCAGAGGAGGGATGGCAGTGTGTAACAAAGCAATTAATGCACAGTATTGTACATACTTTAATATTTCAGACAATGAAATGGCTGCAGTACTTACTTGGTGAAGACGTGCCGGCCTCTTCAATATCTGCAGCAGCACAGAGTCCTCCTCATGTGCTCCCATGAGAGCCAAGTTTCTGGTGAGAGACTGGCATGTGAGCAACAGAGTGATACTATCTGGGTTTATAGTTAAGACAGATGTTTCATATAAGGGAAAACCAGAATTAGTCAAAATGACCTGCAATCTTTATCACAAAGATATGGACATTTATCAATAATATTAAAACATTGATCAATGTGGAGTTATGCTGCAACCTTCAGACATTTAACTATATCAATTAAATTGATCTTGTTTTCTCTATAAATGTTCAGCTCTGTCTCATCTACCG
>NW_019448004.1:0-1381 GCF_002814215.2 Seriola lalandi dorsalis | reverse complement strand
GACATACGGATCTTTGTCATCATGGTAAGAGTAATAAATATGCTCTCAGGTTGTAGAATGGTCACTTCAGGACAAAGTCATGGTTTGTGTTACAATAAAAACGTCCTCAAGAATAGAGGACCTTCATTGTCATGGTACCACTAATAAACATGCTGTTAAGGTTGTAAAATGGTAACTATTTTATTTTTAAGCGTAAAAGACACTTAGACGGGTTGAGGAAAAGCTCAGTGGTTTGTGTTGTAATGCTTTGTTATGGTTACAATTCAACAAGTCCTCTGATCCATACGAGCATGTCGGCCGATTGTTCCTGCCCTCAAATACGACCCAGAGGAGTGTTTCCTAATATAGCGTACCGGACCTTGGTTGTCATGGATACCATAATGAACACAGGAGTGTACTGAGAGCAGCGTACCGAACGTTGACGCGGTTAGTTTAATAACGGTAATGGCTTGGTTAGGGTTAGGAAAAAATCATGATTAGGTTTCAAATAAGTACTTTTGTTGTCATGGTTACAATGATAACAACGACCGGTCGCTCTTTATGCTACATCACCGCACCTTTCCTTTTGCTCCTGTCATAATAACTACGACCACTTGATGTCACCTAACAACAAAACGTAACTATGGGTCATAATATGCTGATGCACAAACGACCCGTCTGCTCATTTTTCATGGGTTGTGTCGAGCTCCCATCGGCTTGTTTGTTCCAGAGTCTCTGTGACAGACATGTCACGGTGAGTGTAGCTCAGTTGGTAAAGCAGAGGTCAGTCTGCTCTGAACACAAGGTTTACGCTTTGGTTTTATCAGCTTGTCACAGATTTCTTTATAAAGTCGCCCGCTCCATCGCAGCTCGTTCCCACAAAACAGTCCACTTGAGTAGCATTATAGGCATTTAATGTACTCTACGATACACATAATAGAAGGTGCAGGTGTACTATGTTACTAGCAAAGTTATCTTTTGTATCTTTTGTATATCCTGACAGCAGACATTTTTCCACTTCAGACGGCCTTTATTTCTCACGTCCAACTATTAACAGGGGCATAAATATTAAAAAAATATATATATATGGATTGACGTTGGAAGCCTAAATCGTCTCTTTGTCACATAATGAGCAGGTAATGGGCGCAGTATTTACCTTACAGAGACGTCCTGCTCTAATCTTTGTTGCTGCAGATGTTCATGCTGTCCACTCTCATATTCCGGATCAGATTCAAACATATACAGATGTATTTTAAAAGTTCCCATTTCCAATCAATTTCTGTTATTTATTTGACTCACAATTTGCTTTCAGAACCCGTTTAGTCAATCAGAGAAGTAAAGTGGGCTTTTAAAGCGGCGTCTTAAGAAGCCCAGAGGTAATATTGCCTGTCTCAATCGGAGA
>NW_019448003.1:0-1006 GCF_002814215.2 Seriola lalandi dorsalis | reverse complement strand
CCTACCCAAGGACGGTGCAGCATGCAGAGGAGCAGGCACCGTGTAGCAGCACCAGCAGGCAGGTTCATTTTTTACACTAATGGAGTCACTATAAAACACACTCTGTTTGCTGTTTCTCTCTCTCACACACACACACACACACACACACACACACACACACACACACACTTCTCTAATGGCACACATCTCTCACACACATTCTATCAAACACATACTTTGTGCTACAGTATGTACATGTGTCCTTATGATGACGTGTGTGTTCGTGCACGTCGATCTGAGTCAGAGGGTCCAATTACTGCATAGCTGGACTGAGCCGGTGGCTACTGTTGCTATGGCCTCAGACCCACTGTTGCTAAGCTGTGACCCCACTACAGGAGGTGAAAGTGTGGCCTTTTACCAACATAATGGTGACCACATCTTTTAGTGACTACAATCATCCGCTGACACCTGCATCAAAATAACCACGCGTACTGTTCTCCACGTTAAGTCATACACAGGCTGCAGCTAGCAGTGCTGCAGGTGGAAAATGCACCTGTTGTGTTCTTTATTGATGCCGCTGGCCGACCTCAGCAGTAGGTCCCTTGTGGCTCCTTAAAATCATGTAATATTTACTAGTGAGTGTGACTCAGATTGTTTTTTTAGAGGCCTGAAGTGGTAAATCCAGTGTTTCTATATCGTCATGTGCAATAATTTTAACATCTAACACTTATCTGCTGCTATTTTTTGTATTTTTCTTATATTTGAATATCTATTGTAAATATATTATTTATCTTTTTTAAGTATTTGATATTGTCATTTTGCAGTACTGTCACTTCGCTGCAGTAATACTGCAAACCTCCCCACTGTGGGACTAATGAAGGAATATCTTAAATCATTTCAGCCATGAATACAATACAATCAAACTGCAAAGACCCACATTGTATTGAACTGGAAATATCTATCAATTAAATCATAAATTTAAAATAAAAGCAATAATAAATTAAGCAAATTTGCTCAGAGGCATTAA
>NW_019448002.1:0-1275 GCF_002814215.2 Seriola lalandi dorsalis | reverse complement strand
AAGTGGATTTCAGTTTGAAGGTGTTTCCTGAGCTGCAGTTCCTCTGATGCAGCAGCAGGTGGAGCTGTTCGCTCAGCTGAGGTCAAACAGGAAACAGCTGTTCCTCTCTACAGTCTGTGTGTGGGAATATTCTGCTGCATATTAATGTGAATTTAAATTAATCCTGGGATTAAACACCTGAACAATGAGGAGAAACAACTTGTTTCTTTTTCTCGGGTTTTGTTTGTCTCCTGCGTCAGCTGACTGAGGACGTCGCCATAGAAACCAAGTATTTCTCCATTTCTCTGACATTTAAAGAGCAAATGATTAATCAAGAAAACACTGATTAGATGATGAGAATGGATCTTCAATTTAGAAAATCTCTCATTAATACGTATAATATAATATAATACGTCTCTAATCCTGTAGTTCACGTAGAAGCAGCTGCTGTCTCCTGCTGATGAATCAGACATTTTGTTTTCAGTTCAAACTAAACTCCTGCAGCTGTAATTCTTTTGTTTTTTACCCAGGTTGGTGTCAGCGCGAATGAGCAACTGAGTTTTTCCCTCCGCTGTTTGTTTGAGGTGCAGAGTTCCCACTCCTTTCTCCTTGAACTCCGAGTCCTTCTTGTAGAACATTTTACACCTGAAGGAAAAACAACAGGTGAACACACGGAGCAACGCTCATCTGCACAAACACAAAGCTCTGCGTCGCAAACGTCGACGACGCCTCGTTTTCATGTTCAACCGAAAACAGCAGAAGAAACAAAGTGATGAAACATGAACAGCCTCCAGCTTCAGGGACATTTACACCAACAAACATTTATTACAAATAAATCTTTTCTCTACATAAAAACCTTCAGTCAAACCGGAGAGGGTTTTAATTAAAGTCTCATCTATGTAACATGTATTATATAAACATATACAGTTATATCTGTGGCAAATAAAAAAATATTATCCATTTAAGTCAACGTGTGGATTTTTAATTTTCCTCTTTAGTAAACTTGATGGAAAAGCATCAAATTAAATCTGAAGACATGAAGAGACTCAGCTGCTCTCGCTTTGCAAACTCCCAGAGATGGAGGTTTTCACCAAAGGGAGCGATGACTTTACTACAGTGTTTTGTTTATTATTAAATATGATTTTAAAGCTCTGACGTACTTCTTTGAGTAGAAAGCGTCGTCCTCTTTCACCTCTTTGATGTCAGGTTTCGGCGGCTCCTCCGACTCTTCTTCTCCGTTCTCGTCTAAAAAAACAAACGACAACGTTTCATGAAGATCAGATTCACGTCGAGTCA
>NW_019448001.1:0-993 GCF_002814215.2 Seriola lalandi dorsalis | reverse complement strand
GATTTTACCAGAGGTGGCCAGCATCATGAGGGGGTGATTTAGGCAAAAAAAACATTTTTGTCAAAACATGACTTAGGCCATTATTTTAGGAAGGTGACGATATGTACTGTGCACAATACCTCTCTCTGTCCTCAACCATGACTCCAGACTATACAATGAATGAGCAGAAATTAACCTTGGGACCTTAGTCTGCGTCCCGCATTGCACGCTCTCAGTCTCAGTATCAACATCGATCGCTTTGGTTCAAAGTCTGCAGGAATACTGGTAGACTCCTGTTGCTTAGCGGAAAATCCCTCCCCTCAGTTCCCCAAGGTACATCTCGCCTTACTGCTTTGATGTTTGTCTTTCCACTGCTCCCACAGGGACCAGTCAATGTCTCCACTGTAAACTAAAGCTGTAAGCCTCAGAGAAATTCTCTAACCGTGCTGATCACAACTATTAGAATGTAAATAATGAAAGCAGATTGCAGAAATGACATGTCTCTGTAGAAGTTCCTTCTGCTTACCATTCTGTTTACAATTATATATTTGAAAAGGAAACAACAGAAAGATATGAATGTCTACAGTACTTTGTGTCTTGCAACTGAATCTTTTTTTTATATCTCCTTCTGTAATATAAACTGTACTTTCATCAATAGGTCTTTAAACCCTCTAGTAAAAAAATCAAATAAATACAAAATGTGACCATAGTCTGTGTGAAAGCTGGGGAATAAACTGAATGCACATAAAAATAAAGTGATTGCAATTTATTAAAATTGATACCCAATCTTGATCATGATTGACAGCAAATTAATAAAACCAAATTCATATTAACAATGAGCACAAACAATGTCACTCGCTAACAGAATTTAAACACTACAGACAGGCCTGTCAGTATTTCAGAGAAGTTCTGGTATGATTTTAAAAATTAATGAATAAACAAAAACATATGAAGCCAGACTGATGGAGAAACCCATAGTTTCCTCAGTATCCTTCCTCACTAAAGATAAAGTGC
>NW_019448000.1:0-1059 GCF_002814215.2 Seriola lalandi dorsalis | reverse complement strand
CCGGTCCTCCCGGTCCTCCCGGTCCTCCCATTCCTCACGGTCCTCCCGGTCCTCACGATTCTCCCGGTCCTCCCGGACCTCCCGGTCCTCCCATTCCTCCTGATTCTCCCGGTCCTCCCGGTCCTCCCATTCCTCCTGGTCCACTCGGTTCAGACTGAGCAGGTCCTCGTGTCTCTCCTGGATCCTGGTCTTGAGTTTTTTCTGATGAGTCGCAGAAACTCATAAAACAAATTGTGTTTCTCTTCTTCTCCCCTGGGGGGAGCTTCATTATCTAAAAAACCCGGACCAGGAGCGTGGGGGAGGACAGACCTGAAGACGCCGCACCGACAGGAAGTCCCGACATGGAGCATGAAGGTTTGGCTGGAGTAAATGTGGAGAGCTGCAGGGGGCGCTTTGAGGTCACAGGTTAAGTCGATGACATCAGAGACACGAAGGTGAACATACGTAGGTGGTGGAGGAGGTTCTCCTCTGTGGTCGCTTGTGTCAGGAGGCAAAGGGAGGAGGACGTCATCTCTGAAGACAGATGGTCTCACCTGAGTGTCAGGACTTCCTCCAACCTCCAACCTTAGCTGACCATCAGAAAAAGACTGAGGCACCTCTTAGCCAGAGGCGGGAGAAGCGGATCATTAGGTGTGAAGGACGTGACGAGGCCACAGGAGGCGCCTTGTTCACCTGATAACCCCCAGAGCGACGGGACCGATCAGAGTCCAGAGGTCCGAACAGACGTCCAGCGGACCAAGGACCGAACCCCAGCAGAGGAGGAAATGTCCGCTAATGGATCAGACGCTGTCCTGACGGAGGCTGTTGTAGGCGCCGAAGACACAGATGAGCTTCCTGTCAAAGGTTCAGTGGAGATTGTGTCTCCAGATCTAAGCCTGTCTCTTCAACCGTCAGTGAACGGACCCTCGATCCGGATTGAGCTGGTTCCTCCAGATGACGCCATTCTGGAGTTCTGGGAGGGAAGCTCTCTGGTCCGAGCCGCCATGAACGCCGCCGTGGATCAGCTGACCAGAGAACAGCGGAGTGGCTCAGACCGGGTCCAAGAGAACCGCAGGGATG
>NW_019447999.1:0-1090 GCF_002814215.2 Seriola lalandi dorsalis | reverse complement strand
ACATCACCTGTGATGTCACCAGTTCTCACTGATATTAAATAGGACCCGCGGCTGAGGATTTGTGACATCACCTGTGATGGAGCGCCCCCACCAACAAACGTGGAGCGAGAGTCTTGGGCTGCCTTCCCTGACCCAGGTGTTCATCCAACCACCAGGATATCTTGCTCCACAGACGGAGGCCTCTGTCAGGGATGAATGCTACTATTATTGGTAGCAGGAGAGTAGTGCTGTTTGCTTCTGTATATCATTGTAGTGCCGCCATCGGACTTCATTGTAAGCTTTGCGTTTTCAAAAGGTAAACTGAGCATGTTTAATTAGACTACAGCTTCTTGGGTGTTGAACTGTGTAGACCCATTAGAACAGGTTTCTCAATCATAGAGCAATCAGTGAGGCTGCGCTATGCATGTCTATAAATTATAGCAAACTTTATGAACTTTAAATAAGCTTTTTATTGATACCTACTTAAATGCAGTACTGACACATTGTGTCTGATGCAGCAAAATGTTGATTTGTAAGGACTAGGGTAATTAATTATTTATTTAAAGAGAGAATGGAGGATGTGCCACAATGTAACCATTACACATTTACAGACAGAAAAATAAAAAATGTACCAAACTGTTGATTTATGTTGAATGCACACAACTAACAAGCTATACAAACAATAATTTCAGACCAATCTTTCAAACCATCATGAATGCCAACACACCATTGTCTGGGATGGACATTTGATCGACATTTGGGGATGATTAAGGCCAAGATGGAGCATATATTTGGAGAGCATTTTGACCCATGCTGAGGAAAACAAAAGGACAGGTGGACAGACATTATTCATGCTCCTTTGTCAAAGCTAAACCGAGTCCTACATATCGACACCCTCTTAAAATAATGGCCTAAGTCATTTTTTCAGGTTTTTCAGGAAACACAAAAAACTCAACAAAAGAGTCACACTTTTGACATAGGCCATTATACAACCGGGGGTAGAATTGCATGTTCCCCTCAACTGAGGATTCAGGCGATTTTACCAGAGGTGGCCAGCATCATGAGGGGGTGATTTAGGCAAAAAAAACATTTTTGTCAAAACATGACTTAG
>NW_019447998.1:0-1178 GCF_002814215.2 Seriola lalandi dorsalis | reverse complement strand
AATAAATATATGTATGTCTAGTAGGCAATTTTACTTCATTTTATTATACTTACATTGGGTTTTACTGGAGAATACTAATTTCTTATATCTTAGGATATTAGATGAACTTTGAATTTTCTCTTTTAGTAACAACGTGGGTGAAAGCAATTAGAACTCATTATTGTTTTATTTTAGCTGCAAACGCTTTGTCACTACTAGTCACACTGTGGCAGTGGTTCCCAACCATTTTGGCTTGTGACACCTTGAAATTAATCTAGTTTTCTTGCGACCCCTCATCATTCGTCATGGACCTGAGCAGCTCAACCAAAGAGGGATTTTTCTTTGTCAGATAGTGTCAGTTGCAGGATGTGACGAGGCCTGAAGAGATGGGAGTTTCCAGTATTTTAAAAGAAAAATTTATCAAAATGACAAAATATTTCTCCTGCAATTTTGACGAGATGAAGCAACTGAAGAAACTAAAATGAAACACTTCAATTTGAACAGTTTTTACTTAAAATGTAGCACACAGGCTCGTAAAATAACAATGTAGCATGATAGTTGAGATGTCATACAGTCTCAGAAACATTAATTTATACACTCTCATATGCCAAACTATGAGATTACACATGTAAGACATTAAACACTTATAGCATTTAAATAATTATAAAAGACAAATGAAAACATACATAACAGGATATGTACTACACTTTTATATTACTAAATTAAAACAAATTTTTATCAGTGTAAGAGGTAGAGAATAAGTCTCGTTTGGTTTATGATTCATGTGCTAAAATTCATTCAAGTTACCAAAGTTATTTAAAATGTAGACGTGTGCTCTGAAACTCCTTCTGGCATCATTTACATGTGATTCAGATGGCGTGCGTATCACTGCCGACTGAATGCATTCAAAAATAACCAGGTTAGTGTGTGTGTGTGTGTGTGTGTGAGAGAGAGAGAGAGAGAGAGAGAGAGAGAGAGACAGAGAGAGCGAGAGAGAGGAAGAGAGAGAGAGAGAGTGAGACTTGCATACTAAAAGGAGGCAAGTCAGTGTCAGTATGACGAACTGTTGCTAAGCAGTGGTGGTTGCTAGGTGGTGGAGGGGGGAGGGCAGACAGGTTTGCAGTCAGTGATGGAATCTGAGGGCTTACCCCTGTATCTGTGTGTGCACGTGTGTGTTCCCTTGGATCTATTTGGTTTAA
>NW_019447997.1:0-1334 GCF_002814215.2 Seriola lalandi dorsalis | reverse complement strand
TCTACAACATTTCAGATGGAATTATTGTACTTTTTACTCCACCGAATTTATGACAACCTTAGTTACTGATTACTTTACAGATTTTCTATATAGAGCTCAGAGCTTAACGCTGCTGTGTATTAAGTATTTTTACTTTTGATACTTTTTTGCTGATAATACTTAAGATTTTGAAGCATGACTTAAGAGTCTGACTACTTCTTCCTCCACTGCCTAAGTTTTTTCATACAATCCAGACAATCATATCCACACGCTACAAAATGATGTTCTTTATGCTCATTTATTTCTTACTTGATGTTTTGGAAGAAAAGAAAGTGTCAGTTTGTCTGTTCTCAACACTACACTTATGAAACACACCTCAGCCCTGCACCCTGACATGTGCAGACTTCGCCTGTGTGCTCTGACATTGAAACACTGAAGAGCAGCTTTGATTCACAATTCAGAAAAAAAAAACAAAAAAACAAAAGCTGACTTACTGGCTGATGTAGTGAAGTCTCTGAGAGCTGCTGCTCCTGCTGCTGATGTTCGTGAGTGCCGAGGAGAATCCAGCTAAAGCTGTTCCTCCCAACCAGAGTGTCTGGCTGGGAAAAACTGAAAGGAAATGGTAATGAAATCCAATTAGAAACTGGGGTGGGTGGGAGAGGAGGAACTGCGGGAGCAAGGAGGATACAGAGGAAAATATTTGATGGTAATCCAGCACAAATAACAGAGGAATATAACTAAAACAAAACAAGAGACAAAATCAGTGTGAAGGGAGGGATTCTGAAAGAAAAGTTTAGGGTAGGAGTGATAAATGGAGGAATGTTTGGGAGATTGCATAACAGTGTTTGGGGAAACTCTCCAAGACAGAACCACAGAGAGTTCAGAAGGCTGTGGTCAGAGAAATGCTAATGTCACCACAATGATCTGCAGCTGAAAATGAGCTTTATTACTCAGAAACACCACTGCTTCAAGATGAAGGGTGAAGAGAGGCAAATACAGACATCAGCTGACCTATGAGGCAAACTCATACCCACACGCTACACATGTACTCGTTTTCTCCACCCTGTGACTTTCACTATCTGCCTCCAAGATGAAGCAATTTGTTCGATCCAGATACCATCTTCCTACTCGTATCAGTCTTCCGCTCAAGCAGGACTCTCTGACAGTAATCCTCTTTTCATTGTAATCCTTCGGTGGCAGCGCTAAGTCGATAAAGCAAAAGGTCGTATTATCTTTTTGCCAAGGGAGCTAAACTTGAGCTGGTAAAATTTTGCAGCTCTTTTTTAGTTCAGGCCAATGACAACATCTTTTCACATTTACCATGCAGCAGTGACTCCAAAAGAACCAGCACCGGG
>NW_019447996.1:0-1127 GCF_002814215.2 Seriola lalandi dorsalis | reverse complement strand
TACATGGGTCAATACGAGGAGAAACAAGTGAGGAAGAAAATACATATTTTGGGGACTTGGGACTTGTCTGTCAACATGCAGTGCCCTCTTCCCTTATCTTGCTAAATTCCTCACTGTCTTACAATATCCTTACCTTACTAAGTGATACAGGCTGGGGGGTCCCTCGCAGCCCGCATGTAAGTCGACCCTTGGTGTTATGCTGTATGGCCTCTACAAGAAAATACCTTTTGTTTCTACACTCTTTTGATCCATTTGTCATCCTGTCTGACCACGTCTGTAACCCACCCCGCTTTTCCTCAACTGTACAAGTGTCCCCCTGCCCTTCACTCTGGGTCAGTCTATTGCCTCAGACCTGCTCTGTGTGTGTAGACTCGCCGTATTCTGGGATACCAATAAACTGACAACACTACAGCAAACTTCATTTTCTTCAACACAAGTAAAGTAAGTAAAATAAATAATACATTATGTTACATATGAGTGACTCAATTCAAAAATGTAAATATAACAGTCATTTAAAATGACAACTGTTGGCGTTTAGTAGCCTGATAGCAAAAGGAATGAAGGACTTGGAGCAGCGGTTTGGGGCACATTGCAACGCCAGCATGAGGGCATTATAGTAAACTCACAGGACAGAGCATGGTCCAAGTGGATGATAATTCCAAAGGGAGAACAAGTCTCGTTGCTGGACCCATTAAACCAGCATATAAATGAGAAAGTTAGAAGACTTTCAATGAATGACTGATAAAAAATTACATAAAATAGTATCACAGACATGAAAGCAGGAAATTTCCTCCATTTAAAGGGGGTCTTAGGTGATGTGGTATCGTACATATATGAAGTTGACAAACAAGAGACAGATATAACAGATCTAGCAGCAGATGCCAAGAGATGTTCAAAATTTTAAACTCCATCCACACTAATACGTTTCAGTCATACGTTTCTCATCTCTCTTGCTACCTTTCCTCTTGACGTCCACACTACTCCAGTTTTTTCAACAGAAACTCTGGGGTTGTGTTGTAGTCTGGACGACAGAAACTGAGACGCAGACACCCATGGTCTCTCCTGATTGGCTCTCATCAGCCTGGACTACCAGTGGTGAATACAACATGATAATGAATTACAGTGTT
>NW_019447995.1:0-1203 GCF_002814215.2 Seriola lalandi dorsalis | reverse complement strand
CTGAATGCATGTTGCAGACATTACTGAACTTACACACAATTAAACACTCACATAAAGGAATTTTAACAGATATATGTTGCAAGAGATTCGAGGTGTTAATTGGTGAAGATTTATGTGTAATATTTACTAGAACTGCGACTAAATGTGCCGCCAAAAGATTCGTGTTGGTCTTTTGTATTTTGATTAAATTATTGCAACTTTTCATTTTTAATTGATTAATTTCACATCCACCAATCTGTATGATCAACCACTAACCCACAGGCAAGAGGCACGCACGCGCGCATACATATGAAACATGTATTTTAGCTTTTTTCCTTATATATATATATAGCTCTCCAGATGTGAACTGCCAGTTAGAAACTCCGCTCCGTTTGCAGGCTTCCTGCAGTGTGTGTATCTGTACAGTCGCTGCCCTCTAACCTCTTCATATTCCCGCTATCAGTAGCTGTGGCGCAGCGCCCGTCGGTCTCTGACAGCATGTTAACAACACTGCAAAAGGCCCCAAAGAAACGTCTTGGATTAGCGGTCAGATTTCCCATTTCCCATGGACGCACAAGGTCCTGAACCCAATTAATGGCTAATAATTACCAAGGCAACATCACTACGAGCGCTTGTGGGGACTTCATTAGAGGAGAGGAGGGAGCGGCCGCGCTGTGGAGAGCCACTCCAAACTCATACTTCAGAAAAGAAGAAAGGGGGAATTTTCTTATCGATTAGCTGCTGCGATCTTGGTGAATTTGTACTTATCGATCTGTCAGTGTGGCGGAGGTGATTGTTGTCGTGTTTATCATTTGTCTTGTCTGAGATGACAGAGCTGTGTGGGTCATCGTCCCCTCCTCATACAGGCGGTCACACCGCGTACAGTAGGGTGTGTGCTCACGCGTGCGTGCGTGCACGAGCCCATGCCTCCGCGCAAGTCCCAGCGCCCTGCCGCAGCTAGTTACCATGTTTACGCTCCCATTACATCGACTGTGGCAGAATTACAGTTAGCAAATTTACAATGCTCACAGCGCTCACAAAAGGGCCCGCTGCGGCTTTTTGATGTCCCCTGGCCCGCGTCATCCGCAGGCCGGACCGCGAGGTGCTCCATTTCACATATCTAATGTGCGCTGATGTTATCTGCGCCCAGCGTCTAATCCACAGACCCGGAGCCCTTTCCACCGTGGATAAAGCTTGGGTTTCAGCAGCCTGTGTGTGTGTGTG
>NW_019447994.1:0-1430 GCF_002814215.2 Seriola lalandi dorsalis | reverse complement strand
TGTGGTGCTTCACTCTTTTTTTTTTCTCTCTTTTATACACACATTCTTGAACATTTGAAGTCACAAAGCAGCTTTTCAGGAAATCTGCGCTCAAGGTCGCTTAAGACATGTTAAACTAAACACAGCAAAGAGTGCTTCAGTGTTTACCCGTTTGACGGAAAAGATTGAAACTAATTTGTGGAAAAGTGAGTGAATCACATCATAAAATAGAGATGTGAGTGAGTGTGTCAGTTTCTACTAACGTTTAAATAGTATCCTTGTATACAGTGTACATGTTGACATTGTGTCTCACTGCAGAGAGCAGAAGAAGTACAGAGTGTTTGTGGTGATTCCTCTGCTTCCTGGATTTGAGGGAGACATCAGTTCAGGTGGTGGAAATGCTATCCAAGCCATTCTGCACTTCACTTACAGGTGAGAGCGTTATCACTCTGCACTTAGCCCACAAACTAGACTTGGACTCTGAGACGTTTCTGATCAGTTGTAGTTGATATGAATTTTTCTCATTTATGGTAAAATGATGGGGATTACAGCTTCCATGTCCTCAAGATCTTTTCATAACTGTGCCTCTGAAACAGCTTCAACAAAAACTGAACATTATAAACCTTTGTGAAGGAGGATTTATTGCAGGACTGTTGTATTAGACTGTATTAGTTTTAGCAAGCTGTACTGTACCCCAAGTGTACTCTGCACATCTAAACAGCGAAGTAGAGGGTTTACTAAAATTGAAAGTTTGAAATTGGAAAATGTGCCATTCCTTTGACTACCATTCATCAGATTTTCAAGACTGTTGTGAATGTGAACTATTGTTCTATTATTTGTCATGATTTATTGTTATATTATTGTCCTATATTGTGTTAATCATTTAATTGTAATACAATTTTAATGCTCTAGGACCATGTGCCGAGGGGAACACTCCATCCTGTCAAGGCTTGGTGAAGGTGAGTTTCCGGTCACTTACCTGCTCTCACTTCAATTCAAAAATGCACCTCCCATCACAAAATGCCGCCTGTTTCCTCTCTAACATGGGTCTCTTTCTTTCCCCTCATGTTGTTCCTTTAAACTGAAGCTGCTTATGCTAGGTATCTGCTCACCAGTCTCCATTTTAATCCTTGACTTCATCTTCTTTTCACATCTAACAGTCCATATGTCCATATGAGTTTCTTCATACATTTTCACTGTATTTTTATATTATCTCTTGTAAGTAACCACTTTGCTTTGTTCCCCAGTTGAAGACAAGTGGGCAGAGTACATCACACTCTGTGGCCTCAGAACACATTCCCAGCTCTCCCAGTCACTTATCACGGAGCTAATCTATGTTCACAGCAAGACCCTCATTGCTGATGATCGCTGCTATATCATTGGTGAGTCTTTGAACTTGAAACTGAGCTGTATTTGAATGTATTTGTGACTTTCAATGTAGTGACGAAGCT
>NW_019447993.1:0-1219 GCF_002814215.2 Seriola lalandi dorsalis | reverse complement strand
GTTTGGTTATAAATATTAAAATCACAAATGAACCACTTGAGATTGGCTGTCAGTGCACTTCTATGTGAGATATTCTGCAGCTGTTGTGGCCCAAGGTTATCTTGAGTCAGTTGCTTTAAAGGAGCTATTTGTAAGTTTTGCTACTTCTTGATTAGCCAGTGTTAGCATTAACAGCCGTTTACATGTCGAGACCTTACGCCATTACTTTTACAATACGAGTGGTTACTGAGCGGCGTTACTTCTTCAGGGCAGACTGGACGCTACAGTGACTCTTGAACGGGTTGACAAGATAGGCTAGCTGGTTAACATGCCAACTTCAGGGGAAGAAAAGAAGTGATAGAAATAAAAGCACAACAAGAGAGCTGCTTTCCACCTCTGGAGACAGCTCTTGGCGAGTAAAGGAATGAAGTGATGATTGATGCTGAACTCGAAATGTTTCTTCTAGACTGGTTAGTAAACAGCTGTTTATTCTAACCATCGCTATTTTAGCTCCTTTAAATCTGGCTACTTGGGGGCAGCAAAAATAACCTGTGACCGACCGCCTGATATTATTGTCGCTGTTTAAGTTGACATGGGGAACTTAAAGGGGAACAATTGCAGTTGCCTATCAAAAAAAAAATAAACAAAAAAAACAGGAGTTTCTGTCCACCTGATGAATGAAAGTCTTATATTCACCTCCCATTTATCCCTGTTTTTGGTCTCCACCTATTCCTGAGGGAAATATCTGGACTCTCTATATAGCTCCTAAATTCTCCATTATGTACGAGGTAGTGTGCAGTGGCTTTATCAGAGCTTTCTCCTTGGAAACAGCTGCTTGCTGTGACTGATGAGAGCAGCAAAATTGAACCAAAGCAGACCTGAGAGATGTGTAAAAGACTTGTAGAGAAGGATCATAATTATCTTGAGTTCATCACTAGGAGCTTTCATATACAAATGGTCAAGTATTCCATTGTCAAAATACAAATTTTCCTAATAGCAGCTTTAAAGATATCATCATAAGTGAGTTGAGTGGGTGGAAGGAGACCGCAAGCAGGAAACACCAAACTCCTAGGGTGGGACAGTACTTTGTGTTTGCTTCTTGTTTTAGTTTTGCTATAAAATCATTTAAATTTGTGAGATGCTAAAATGTTCATAGACTGAGTGTAAAAAGCTGAAAGAGGAACAGTTTTTCTGTTGCCTAGTTGGGACTCTGTGGTTTTTATTGTTGTGACGTTACACT
>NW_019447992.1:0-1095 GCF_002814215.2 Seriola lalandi dorsalis | reverse complement strand
AAAAAAAAAAAAAAATCTCGATTTATCAGTTTAGAAGTTACATAAACATAGTCCAAAAAATCCTCAGACAGTGTCATGACAGTAACATTATTGTGTAGTTTATCAGTTTGATGTGTTTAACTGTGTAGCTACAGGTTGAGTAAAAGACAGCCAGTGTTAGTGATGCAGGAGCCGAGTCTCTGACATGCATTTCAAATTACAGATTCACGGCTGAAGCAGTGACTAACCAAGGGATGTAGTGGAGAGTAAACAGACCTTTTTGGAGAATATACCCCACCTTTTATAAGTCGGAATAAGTATTTCAGCATAATTCCCCAATACAGCTGTATTAAGAAGTGTCCAAGCTATCCAATTATTTAAGAGAAGCAACGGTCTGTATTTGGAAAAACATGAATGGCGTTGAGAGATTTTTCTGAAAATGAAGTGTCTGTGTGGACTGTGCAGTTAAATCGTAAAGTGTTTGTTGAATAAAGATTGCCAACTGGTGGTTTTAGTTGGCCTATTTTTATTACAACGTACTGCTTCAGCGCCGACTAGCAAGGCGGTCGTCCACACTTCCCGGCGCCGGCAGCAGTAGCACAGCAGCGGTTGTAAAACCATCAGAGTACGTGGTTTATAAAGGAGGCCTCACCGCCTGACCCGCTGCTCTGTGCTTCCAGCTGTAATCTCTGTTTCTCCCACTTCCCTGACCAGCCCGCGGTAATGTAAGCAAAGGAAAAAACACAACTTGGATTTATTTACCTGTCCGGGGTGGGTCCGTTAACGTGAGGACGAAGAGAAGAGAGAAGAGGACGAAACTGCTGCTGTCAGCCTTAGGCAACATTTATCCTCCATTCATAGTAACTCCTCTATCCAGAAATTTAAAAAATATACCGAGGATCTGCACCGCCGCCGCCGCCGCCCTCTTTAGACTTATAACGTTAAACGCTTTACACAGTTTACACCCATTTCTTATGCATTCAAAACGGCAGCTAACGGAGAAAAAAAACAAAAGTGAAACATAGTCGCGTCGCACAGGGAAACAGATTGTGGTTAATCTGGCCGAGCAGCTAACGTTAGCTAACTGGCTCTACAGTTAACGTCGTCCGTCCGTCC
>NW_019447991.1:0-1032 GCF_002814215.2 Seriola lalandi dorsalis | reverse complement strand
CACACACACACACACACACACACAAAACAATTGAACTGAATTAAGACAAATAAGAGAAAAAATAACACAAAGAGAATTTGTGCAATATATAGATGCACATTGTTTCTGAAATCGCAATTGAACACCACAATACTTGGATCATTAAATATCATAAACAAAAATGTGTATCAACACTATTCGTCCACTAATCCACAGTTCTGTCCATCCATCGTCAATTCTCTTATAATCTCTTCAGTATCCTAATCGTTTTGTCCTAAATTCAATGCTTAATATTCAACCATTTACTTTCCATCTTAGTTTTTTCCTTCCTCCAAACACTATTTACTTTCTGTCAGTCCACAACAGCAATGAGGACAAGCATGTCTACCTTCCTTTGAAAAGTAATTTGAATTCCATTTCCAATTAACCTGGGGGACCTTGTGCATTATAACTTGCTTACTCTGACAATTTCTACTGCTGCTGCTAAAACAAGCAGCATACATTATAAAAAAGCAAATATTTGTTATTTGCCACTGGAATCAGACCAAATGTCTTTTTGTCTAATGACACATCCTGTCAGTGTAATTCAACTTTTGTCACATCAACAATTTAACAAATGATTGTTATGTCATCCAAACAATAAATCAAAAGTCCAACTGACAGCAATTGGTGTTTTATGAAAAGTGGCTTACATTGAGGGTATTATGTGTTTATGTAATCAGTTTTTTAAGCAGTCAGTTCATGAATACAGACATTTTCCAGCAGCTTATAAATATTAGTAGACGCGCTGAAAATAGCTGCAGACTTTGATGATGTCTGAAGGGTGAAGCATGTGAGACTGATGTGTGCTCTACTGGGCTCAGACAAAGAGACCACATGTGGTGGCTATACTACCACTGCCACCGCATCATTAGCCACAGCTGGTGTTAGTGTGTAACTGTGTGTGTGTGTCTGTGTGCATGTGAATGGCAGAGGGTGGATGATTGGATCAAGCCAACCCCAGGGGAGAATGTGTATTTGTTATTTTAACTCTCGCCCCCACATCACCTGTTT
>NW_019447990.1:0-1111 GCF_002814215.2 Seriola lalandi dorsalis | reverse complement strand
ATACTCACAGCAAATACAACCCAACAGAAGTGTTTCCAGGGGACACTAACAAGTGATGAACCTGCTGGGATGCTCTTGTTGTTCAATGCTTTGTGATTTTTGAAGTTAAAAACATTGAAAGAAAAGTGTAAACCAGCAGGTTCCTCTCTCTTTTCCTTTTAAGTAATTTTTTGCCTTAATTCTGCTGGCGAGAAAGAGAGAGAGAGAGAGAGAGAGAGAGAGAGAGATAGGATGATGTGCAGCAAAGGGACACGAGTTAGAATTTAACAGAGATATTACATTCAATGAATTTTTTTCTATAAAATAATTGCACAAGAAATAAAATTAATGAATATGACAGAATTGTTTTAAATGGGAAATTACAGACTCATTGATCCACACATTTTGGGATTGGTTATCAGAGGTATTGGGAAAATCTTTTACTTTAATCCATCAGTTTGTGTATTTCAAGATGTGCTACAGGATACAGTGAGGTATCCATGGAGGTGGATTATTCTTTTTTCATCAATTATCATCTTGAACTCTTCTACTCCACTACACTGGAAAAAAGACATGTCAAACATGAAAAAGACAATGGCCATTGAAAATAACAAAGTAACTTAATTCTAAATCATATTACAATCATTGTGTACATAAGATTAGTTTTTATGCTTAAACCAGGTCTGAGGGTATTAGTTTCTGTGATGGTTTGTTTTTCTCATGTTTTTCCCCTCTTTATATAATGTAGGACAGATTGACAATTATGCCACATGCCAAATGGATTGGTCTAAAGATTGCATTGTGGTTGAAGTTGTAGAGTGTGGAGGATAAAAAGACTTATTATTATATATAACATATGAGTGTTTATTTATATTTGATCTTGTTTAAGTTGATCAGATATGAAGACACTGAGGTTGAGCTTGTTTGTTTGACTTTGTTTGTTGTTGTACGTTATGTTGTGTTATCTTGTGTTTTGTCTTGTTTTAATTAGTTTTGTTTTGTCTTCTTGTCTTGTTTAGCTGCTCAGTTAAGATTTTGGGCCTTTTTGTGTTGTTGAGGTGGGAGGTGTAAATTGTGTATATGGAACTCAATCAGGAGAAACCAATAAAAGAACAGAAGAATTTGACAAATT
>NW_019447989.1:0-1396 GCF_002814215.2 Seriola lalandi dorsalis | reverse complement strand
GTCAACATGTGCTCACCTGCAGCATAGCAGCAGCCAGGTACACAGACATGAAGATGGGTGTCAGTGTGGTGTGGCCACTCTTCATCAGGTGGATGGTGTAGAGGAAGATTATGTGACCAGGAATCACCAAAAGGAGGAGCACCTGAGCAGACCTGTGATTGGCTCCTGAGAAAATACAACATGGAGTGAGGAAATAATGTTAATGGTGAATGTGAGGAAACCATGTCTGTCTTTCTAAAACACAAACAAACTTCCTGGTAGGACGGAGACAGAGACATGCAGCAGCTCACCGGGTAAAAAGTTGAAAACCTGCTGTTTACAACTAACAGTTTGAAGCTTAACAAACCTGCAGACACAGTCAAAGTCACTGAGATCACATGTTTGATGTGAACATTGACTTTATGAAATGCTAATCGTGTGCTTATGCACTCACCTGTACCACAGAATGTGCGGCAGGGGTAGTAGCAGCCTTTGGCCTCGTCAGGAACCTCCCCAGGAGCACAGTGGAAATGCAGGTGAGTGGAGATCCTGCTGGACTGGATAGCCACCAGGTTCCCTCCGATACCTGGACGACATAGAGATGTGAAAGATTATTTTGTCAATTAATTTGTAAGTGATTTGGTTTATAAAACATCAGAAAACAGTGGAAAATGTTGAAAAGTGTTTTCCACAGCTTTCTACATTCAGGAACTTTGTCTGTAACCGTACTGGAAAATTAGCTCCACCAACTAATTATCTCAACATCTCACACATTAATTCATTTTCTTTTGCAGATTTTCTGGGAATTCATTAAACACTCAATTTTGTATGGAAACCTGGTTAAAATGGCTGCTGTGAAAAATGTCTGTTTAATTTTTTTTTCCACCATCAGAACAAACTAAGTGGTGCCCCTGACCGGAAGGGTGGCAAGGGTTGCTTGACAGCTCCACTGTAGATATTGCAGTGTAGGTTTTGAGTTTCAGCTCAGCATCAGATTCTACCCACTGAAATCACCACAACACATTCACTACTAGTCAAAAGTTTTAGAAAATTTTACAGTTTTAATTGAAAGTCCAGTGATTAATGGTACAAAGGTCACTGGTAAACAGCTCATGGTAAAAAAAAATAAAAAAAAATGTTGAGTTCACCAAAGACCAAAACTCTTCAGGCCTTTTTCAGGGATGAAGAAGTTGGTGAACTTTCATCTTCAAATAAAAGTTAATGTAAACAGGTTGATGACTGCCACACACTCTGTCTGTACAAAGACAGTGATGGAACAAACTGTGCTGCTAACAATAGAAGAACAGAACCAGGCAGAGGCTTCACATGATGAAGACCATCAGTCTCCAGACCTGAACCCCCATGGAGCTGGTTTGGGATGAACTGGTAAGAAGGTGAAAGCGAAGCAACAAGCGCA
>NW_019447988.1:0-1043 GCF_002814215.2 Seriola lalandi dorsalis | reverse complement strand
TATATATATAAATATCTTTCTCAAAAAGACAATAATAGGTCTGTATTCTGACTCGAATTAAATGTAAATATGTTGCTTCATAATCTGATATTTCCTGTTAAAAAAGGATATTGGAGATGAGTGATATCAGCAACAGGATGTTTTGTTTTGTTTTGTTGTTTGGCAGGTTTGAACGTTATCAGCTGTATTTTATTTTAGATGGGATCTTTACAGGACGTGTGCTTCGTGGTTAATGAAGACGGCAACAGTTACTAGTTTCCAGGCAGGAAATGAAATGACATTTTGAATTAGTTACAGAATTTTTTTTTAGCATAGGTTGAAAATTTATTTTCTTTTTTTTTCTTTTTGGAAACAAAATATATATATCTTATGTTTTTTGTACTCAGGAAGAAGATGATGCTGGGTTGTAAACATGGATGTAAACAATGTTTACAAACATAAACAAAGTTTTTCGGAAAGTAAAAAAAAAAAAAGTTTTATGAGGCAGGACATTTTGTCAGACCTCAATGATAGACACAATCTGATTTGTTGAGTGTCTATACCGAAAGTGTTTCAGTCGTTCATCTCATGTGCATCTATCAGACCAGATA
This sequence comes from Seriola lalandi dorsalis, assembly GCF_002814215.2. Lineage (NCBI taxonomy): Eukaryota > Metazoa > Chordata > Actinopteri > Carangiformes > Carangidae > Seriola > Seriola lalandi. Next base: position 453 of record NW_019447988.1, on the reverse strand, counting down.
CGTTACCATATTAATCAGTTCCTCTACTACAGGCTGCCTAAAGGCTCGTGATTTACTCACTACTCACTCATGAGTTTGTAAACGTGGCCTGAAGTGTATTTTCCTGAATAAAACTGGGTCTGTGTTTGGGGAAATGTCACTATTTCTTTTGCTGTATATCGAACAACAATGACTACTGATTACTACTAATATGACGTCTCTACTGAAAGAAGCAGCTATAAAACTGGCAAACGTTTACACTGTTCCTTGCATTGTGTTGATTTCTGAAATGAACTGTTTTACCTTTTTAATCAGATAATCTATTCATCCATCAGGGAAGATGCTTGACGACACCAATGATCCTGTTATACCTGCAATGCTTTTTTTTACGCCCACTGGGTGCATCTACATACTGTACTTTGTTTGTCACTGTGTGTGTGTGTGTGTGTGTGTGTGTGTGTGTGTGTGTGTGTG
>NW_019447987.1:0-1151 GCF_002814215.2 Seriola lalandi dorsalis | reverse complement strand
ACTATGACATTTTTATGACTTTTTATGCCTTGCTACATTGTGACTTTTTATGCCTTACTATACTATGTCGTATTTATGAGTTATTATGCCTTACTATACTATGACGTTTTTATGAAGTTTTTATACCATACTATACGTTGACGTTTTTTATGCTTAACTATACTGTGACGTTTTTATGACTTTTTAAGCCTTACTATACTATGACGTTTTTATGGCTTTTTAAGCGTTTTTATGACTTTTTATGGCTTTTTAAGCGTTTTTATGACTTTTTATGCATTACTATACTACGTCGTTTTAATATTGAATATTTATGCCTTACTATACTAGGACTTTTTATGCTTTACTATACTATCACGTTTTTATAACTTTTTATGCCTGACTATACTATGACGTTTTTATGACTTTTTATGCCTTACTATACTATGACGTTTTTATGACTTTTTAAGCCTTGCTACATTGTGACTTTTAATGCCATACTGTACTATGACATTTTTTATGTCTTTTTAAGCCATACTATACTATGTCATATTTATGACTTTTTATGCCTTAATATACTATTTTGTTTTCATGCCTTACTATACTATGATGTTTTTATGACTTTTTATACCATACTATACTTTGACATTTTTATAACTTTTTAAGCCTTGTTATACTATGTCGTTTTCATGCCTTATTATATTATGACGTTTTTATGACTTTTAATGCCTTACTATACGATGACATTTTTAATGATTAACTATACTGTGACGTTTTTATGACTTTTTAAGCCTTACTATACTATGACGTTTTTATGGTTTTTTAAGCCTTACTATACTATGTAGTTTTTATGACTTTTTATGCATTACTATACTATGTCGTTTTAATAATGAATATTTATGCCTTACTACACTATGACTTTTTATGCCTGACTATACTATGATGTTTTTATGAATTTTTATGCCTTACTATACTATGACGTTTTTATGACTTTTTATGCCTTGCTATATTGTGACTTTTAATGCCATACTATACTATGACATTTTTATGACTTTTTAAGCCTTATTATACTATGTCGTTTTCATGCCTTACCATATACTATGATTTTTTAAATAATTTTTATGCCTAATTATACTATGTTGTTTTAATGACTTTTTATGCCTTACTATACTATG
>NW_019447986.1:0-1034 GCF_002814215.2 Seriola lalandi dorsalis | reverse complement strand
ACATGCATAATATCAGCTTACCAGTGTGGCTGTAGAGGACAGGGGTGGGGTCTCAAGGATACTCTCCACATGACTCCATTTGAAATCCACTGTCACAGAACTCTGTGACTCAATCACTGTGTTTTCAACGACAGTGGAGCCAAACAAGTTGAACCTGGCACTGCCTTTAATTGCCATCTGGAAGCGCAGGCAGATGGTAAGTGAAGGAATATTCATTTACACTGAATTGAAAAAGAGGATGCACACTCACTTACCGAGGATGGGTGATGCCTTTTCTTGTGCTCTTGTTTAAGCTCATCTAAGGTAAGGAGAGATTTTTTGTCCACTGTTGAGCCTAGCAACATTCAAATTGGAATAAAACAAAATTTCAGAAACTTAAAAATCACACAGGAATTAATTATAAACAAATATTGGCTATAGTAATAATATTTGTTATTCAAAGAGGTATGGAGCACTTAAGCTATACCTTTGCAGGTAACGGAGTATAATTTTACACCAGATACTTTGTTGCCCACACAGACCGTTTCAGCCCCAAACCAGGTTGTTCTAGCAGGATCAGACATGTCACATCGCACCCACAGAGGGTGTAAGGCAGGGTTGTTGTCAACAGCTGACACATTAGCATTTTGAGATAATGTGTACCAAGACAGCAACTGCCTATAAAAAGAGAGAGAAGATACTACATTTTGATATATCAGCTATAGGGCTAAACTATTAGCACTTGCTGCATTTGGATGAAAAATTAAGCTTCTTGGTATTGGCTACCTTGCTTTCATGATTGTGAGCGGCTCTGGTCCCAGTTCTGTCTCGAGTACATTGACATCGGCATCAGCATCAGCATCAGCATCAGTATCAGCATCAGCATCAGCGCAGTTTGAATACTCAGCTATTTGTTGATCATCATTTATTTTTGGAACCTGGTGAAATCCAGAAATAAAAACATGGTCCAATAAGGAGCATTAGTGAGAGGATTGAAAAGGTTGTATGGAAAAAAGGCACCTGTGGAGGGACTTTGAGTTATATCTATTGCTTTT
>NW_019447985.1:0-1115 GCF_002814215.2 Seriola lalandi dorsalis | reverse complement strand
TGTGTGTGTGTGTGTGTGTGTGTGTGTGTGCGTGCGTGCGTGCGTGCGTGTGTGTGTGTGCGTGTGCTCAGTGTATTCACAGGGATCTTGCAGCCAGAAACATTTTGCTGACTCACGGCAGGGTGGCAAAAATTTGTGACTTTGGGTTGGCACGAGACATCACCACTGATGCCAGCTATGTCCTCAGGGGCAATGTGAGTCTGTCACTCTTTCTCTCTGACCTTCCTTCCCTCCTTCCTTCCTTCCTTCCTTGAAAGTGGAAAATTCTCCACATCTCTTGAATAATTCACTTTAGTAGAGCTTGACCTTGTGATCAGTGTGTATGTCAAACAATCTCATGTTTCTTTAACTAGCTTTTCAACCTCATCTCACAGTCCTTATCAGCAAATAGAAATATAGTATATGCAGAATATGTACATGCAAAGTCCTACATGTATTATTTGGCTGTAAGAAATACATCCGAGTATTGGAGGAAAAGAATGAATAGAAAATGCCCCTGCTCACTGCTGTTTATCATCTGTGAAAAAGCTTTGCTTGAAAAAATGGAACCTCTTTACAATAAGACTACCCTTATAAAGGATTTATAAACGGTTTATAATTAGGTTATTAATTCAGTCGATAACACTTTATAAATGATAAATAAACAATTATAAACGAGTTATAACACAGTGTAAGTGTAAAACCCATCATCATTTTTTAATGAGTAACTATAAGACTCTGTTTTACCAGTTGTAAAAACTAGTATGTATGAAAACTGTGTTATAACTTATAATGTTATATATCTCTCTCTATATATATATATAACATAATTATATTATAACATAATTGTTTATTTCTGATTTTTTAAGTGTTAACAACCAATTTAATAACACATGATATTAGTTAATGATACATATCGACACCCTCTTAAAATAATGGCCTAAGTCATTTTTTCAGGTTTTTCAGGAAACACAAAAAACTCAACAAAAGAGTCACACTTTTGACATAGGCCATTATACAACCGGGGGTAGAATTGCATGTTCCCCTCAACTGAGGATTCAGGCGATTTTACCAGAGGTGGCCAGCATCATGAGGGGGTGATTTAGGCAAAAAAAACATTTTTGTCAAAACATGAC
>NW_019447984.1:0-1105 GCF_002814215.2 Seriola lalandi dorsalis | reverse complement strand
GCCGGGAATCGAACCCGGGTCAACTGCTTGGAAGGCAGCTATGCTCACCACTATACCACCATCGCTGTATAGCTGAGGAATGTGACTGCCAGCTCACCAGTATACGTCCCTGGGAGAGGGGGAGGAGACTTAAAAGGAGGAGCAGAGAAGGAGAGGGGAGGTACACAAGGGAGGGAAGAAAAGAGATACAGTTTTCAACCTAAACTTGTATAAATGCTAAATGTTAAAAATAACTACTGCTGATATAGAACACCTCTGTCTCTACATAGTTTAAACTCTGCTTCACAGAGAGGAGAAGCCTGGAAGGTGGAAGCACACAGCTCAATGTACACCACATAAAAGATAGAGCTGTTTTCAGTGGTGTATAAACACCAAACACGTGTGAAACTTTCATGTCCACGTGGTCATGACAAACCCTCTGGAAACCTTCTGTGATTGTGCACTTAAAAGATACCAGCAGAAATTAGCAGGATACACACTTCTTCAATTATATTGTGCAAACAATGCATTCTTTTTTCTCCAGCTTTTCCTTTACAGTCATATCACCCCCTCATTCTTAATGAAGTCGGTGTCAAGTCGACTGAAACAGGTAGATAAACTTTCACTGGAAGAAAAAGAACGTGAGCCAGGGCTCAAAGCCAGGTGAACCATTTGGAAGGCAGCTGTGCTCGCTACACCATCACTGTGTATGAACGTTTGTGCAGGACACTCAGCAACTGTCTGGGAGAATATTCAAGGGGCTATGTTGGTGGGGGTGGGTTGCTTCAGGTAATGGTAAAACTATCAAACTCTTTTTGGCTGTCATTCCCTCTGCATTATTTTGTTTGCGTAGGCCGGGAATCGAACCCGGGTCAACTGCTTGGAAGGCAGCTATGCTCACCACTATACCACCATCGCTTGAAAGACACAGAATTTTCATGGAATCTTTCTCGTGAGTCAGCACTTTACATCATTGGAGGAATTTGACTGGGAGAGGAGGAAGTTTGACATTGAAATTGTGAAGTGCAGGAGCGTCTGTCTGTATATGGTATTGTGCTCCACAAGTCTCAGTGGTGTGTGTTAGTAGAGAACAGTGTACAGAGACACACATTTCTGACAGAAAATC
>NW_019447983.1:0-1493 GCF_002814215.2 Seriola lalandi dorsalis | reverse complement strand
CAGAAGTGATGTTGATATTCCCTCAAGTTCCTTTCTCTGCATCTCTTTGCCAGATAAATCAGTGAATATCAGCAAGTGCATGGGCAGAAATAAATGAGCTAAGTGCTATGTTCTTGACTGAAGTGCGTACAGCCACAGACAGTATCCACAGGACGGTGTTCCTGCTCTTTGCTGAACCTGGCAACACTGCTGGGCTGTAATTACACTGTTGTCTCAAAATCAGGTTTGTAATCTCCCTGCAGTTTATCTGTGTTTATTTTGTGGTAAAAGGCTGTGGCCAGTTGGAACCCTCCTGTTATTGGGAGGTGTGATTGGCCTGGCTTGGGTCATAATCAATATAATCTTCTCTTTAGGAGCAGTGTGCTTTGTGGAAATGGAAAACTTAACAATTTTGTGATGAATAGCGCAGTCCTGGATACACCACAAAACAGGTTTTCCCAGGCCGGGAAACCAACGCTTCTGTGCAGGAGCTGAAGAGTCACCTCATGTGACTATGAATCAACTGAAATAAGCAGCTGAGGGCAGATGGTGTTAAAGTTGGAGGGAAGAACACATTTTGTTTCTTGGTGTTGGATTAGTAAAAATGTTGGTCTTTGTGTGCCACAGGACAGTTGGTAAAAAGGACAGACTGAGTGATTTAGGGAATTATTGTATATCAAAGTGTCCAACATGTCATCCATATTAGGGTTTAGAAAGCCTTAAATCCAAAATGAAAGGTTCACAGACTATGTATTTTTCATACAAGAGAAAATAACTGTAATCTTTGATACCGAAATTGCACTACAACAGGCTGTATTGTTAACAACACACCCTTAAAGGTGCAATCAAGTTCAGTTGACACAATACACAATGGGCAATGAAAAAGAGGTAGAAAATCCAACTGTACAGCCAACACAGTAGTGCCAGTTTGAAAGCACAAATCCCAGCCATCTGATGAATTCATTGTTTGCATCGAATGTTTTATGACTATTGTTGTTCACTTTTCTATATTAGATTTTCTTGACTGCTACCAGAAAGAGTTAATAGAAGGTAATAGAGACGCTTCACCCCATCAAAACTACCTCAAACCTAATCTGGCTAGTCTGGTTTGTGCCGACATATACACCAACACTGATCTATCTGCAGTAAATGAATATCTTACAGTGTATTGGCCTGGCCGACTTCTTGTCTTTGATTTAAAAAAAGAAAAAGAAAAAAAGAATTCAATCAGGGCTCATCCTCTGCGGTGCTGATCACAACATGTAAATCATAATACTGGGCAACAAAGGAAGACAACTGAAGTATACACAAGAGCCACAACTGCAGCAGAAACAGTGTAGGATGGCGAACATGAGAACTCATAATCAAAGGCTCCCTGCAGGATTGTTGTTGCTTCACAGCAGGTACAGTTCTTAAGTCCAACACACCTCATGAAAGAGTGCACAAAACAGCATCCAGCTAGTGCTAAACACTTCCCACACACATGCTCATGTGTAAACAACACAGGTACATCT
>NW_019447982.1:0-1152 GCF_002814215.2 Seriola lalandi dorsalis | reverse complement strand
AACTAAACAGCAACTTCAAATCAAACACAGACTTCAGTGCAATGAAGACAGGAATAACAAACTTTTAACCACACACTCGGCACCCATGTGTGGATGCTATCAGAGTTTTCATGACCAACATGTGCTCAGAGCCATTTGGTCTCAGCATCCCCCTTTGAAGCTCAGATTTAGACAGTGCTGAGCGATCCCTGGATCAATCAAACCAGGTCTGACCTCCAGATGATAAAAAATTAAAAACTGGTCTTACTGGTAATTAGTAGAAGTACACAAAGCAACAGGGGAACGGTGAAGTGCATGAGGAAGCTGTGTGACGATTTGTCGAGTGTGTGTTCGGTCAAGATCACGGTCAAACTCATAAAAAGTGTGTGGCTGCACTAATGAGACCTCCTAGGGAACGCTGAGCAGTTGAGTAGTTTCCAATGTCATTACCTCTCCTCCTGCTGATATTTTCCCCTGTTTTATACCAAGACTTGAACACCGATACTGCTGCAGAGAATGACTCATTTTCTTTGGTTGTGCATTTTATTTACTGTCACTCATCCAATGTGCTGGTTTGTCCCTTTTAACCGCTGGTAACCACACTCCAAGCATTTGTGACCCCATGAAAAGTCTAGATTGGTCTGAGACGTCTGCTGTTTGACATAATAAAAAGGGAGGCAGAATACAAACAGAGTTAGAAAAAAGCCTGAATGTCAACACAGGCAAATAGCACATAAACCAGAGGAAAATCTGACGCATGCCACACTGAGGTGACACTAAAACCAAAGTGCAAGAACAAACTAGACTAAGAGTCTGCAGCGGTGCTAGCAGCTCTATGAGGCTGTACTGAGAAACAGCAGTGCTTAGAAGGCTTGACGTTTACCCTGTTCACCACCTTATTTTTTGCATGCTAGCATTTGCTAGTTAGCGCACAGAACACAAAGTAGAGCTGAGGCTTATTAGTTTTGCAAGTATCTAGTCAAAAACTGAGGTATTAGACAAACTTCACCTGATGATTGCGCTTATCATTGAGAAAAAATCAGGGCATCAAAGTTACGTTTCATCCTGAGGGGACAATGAATGTCTGCACCAAATTTCACAACAATCCATCCAGTAGCTGTCGAGATTTTTCAATTAAAACAAACACGTCACCCTCATAATGGCACTAGAAGA
>NW_019447981.1:0-1369 GCF_002814215.2 Seriola lalandi dorsalis | reverse complement strand
ATGACTCCTCCTCCAGCCAGCTCCACCCGCTGGCTTCTGATCAGTCTCCTGCTGTTTCCGGCCCCTCGTTGTGGCTGGTAGTATTTTGGGGTGTGGCCGCTATTCAGTCAACTGGGTTGTTAGTTCTTTGGTTGTTTAGAAGTGGAGTTTAGTTTATTTGTTTGATTATTTGAGTTGCATTAGTTTTTCTTTAGCAGTGAAGCTGAGTGCTGTGAGGTCGGGAGGCGGGGGGTTGGGGTGAGGTTGGGGTGCCTACCTCTCCTGAGACCCCCTGGGACACGAGTGTTTTTGGATCATGTTTGCTGTGACGTTTGCTGTGCTGCACCTGAGGAGGGCAAGTGGTAGCACCCCCCTCAGTCAGTCAGTATTTAACATGAATAAACTATTAAGATTTTGTAAAACGATTCTTTTTTAAAAATCTATAAATGTAATGAAATAGTTTTATCCTTATTGTTTGTAGTGATTTTCATTTGCCTTTAATACATTTTCTTAAGCAGTTCCAGTCCCTGCTATTTAATACTTTTGGCTCTCATAAAATATTTTGTTTTCAAAAACACGTCTCTGCCTTGTCAGTAATGAGCCTGTGTCCTTGTGATTCCCCAGGTGGTGATGTTGGCCCCCCTTTACCTCCATTTCTCCCCTCATTGTACAAGCATTTAATGAAATAATATATAACAGAAATATGTGAAATAAACATTTAACTGCTGCTAACATGTTATGGTGAATGTTAATATCTGAAATAGGACATTCTGCAAAATGAGCCCATTTCCTTTTGAGGCTTTAAGTAAATTTTCTCTCCTGACACTAATCTACATTTACTAAGGAAACATTTAAATGCAGAGCTTTTTCACATCATTGAGGATTTTTTGCAGTGGGGTGTTGCTACTTTTATTTAATGAAATGATCCAAAAACTTATTCTGTCACTGCTCTTCTGCTTCCAAAACACAGAAGTTTTTTCACTAGCAGACAAATCACAGGTGTAATGGGGTTTGTCCTTTTTATTTGGTTCTGTGCAGTGATGATAACTGAATGATTTGAGAACATTGTTTAACTAGAAACTAATCTCATTTGAAAAAATCTTATTCTGATTTAAGCACTTGAGCATTTGAAGTGGGCTGTACCTATGGCTTTGTGAAGCTCAACATGACAGAGGTTTTTCTGTTTAAAATATTAGCAGTGCAATCTCAAGTAGGCAAATGAATCTTTTCATCGTCCCCATTTTAGCTGCGATCTTTCAGAACTCTCACAATCTCATGTCACCATATTTAATCTAATTCCCCAGCAAAGTGTCACCGTCCAGCGCCAACAGGAGGTGACTTGGTCCATATGCTGATTTCACAAAGAGGATGAACAAGAATAATCATTTTC
>NW_019447980.1:0-1365 GCF_002814215.2 Seriola lalandi dorsalis | reverse complement strand
CGGATTACTCTGCATTGCTTTGCTTTCTTTACCCACTCATGTGCGTATTAATAGAGATGATTTATGTACAGTAAAGCTGTACGTGTAAGACACACTGCACAGATCCAGTAGAGATTATCCTATAAAAACAGCCTGTATGGATTTTCTTCCTCATCATTTTTTGTCTCGTTTTCCTTTTATGTAAATGCTTAAACTGCAGCCTGTCAGATGTCATCACTGTGAGGTTTCTTTTTAAATGGGAAACTTTTAGAAACATCAGAGAGCCTCATAAATATTTATATCCTCAATTGCCCTTTCATTCATTTTCCTTCGCTCTCTGTTCTTTGCTGCCACAATGACCCAGTTTTCCCCCCATGGGACTCAATTAAGTCGATCTTATTACAGTTACTTCACCTTGTTTGTACAGGTCTGTGCAAATGTGTCCTTACAAGTAACACCACATCAACTTGTCGGTATGAGAAAATAATAGCAGCTCACAAGAATATTGACACAGTAGTCCTGCCTCTACACCTCCCAGGAAGAATTGAAGAGTGAGTTCAGGCAGGAGGGAGAATAATTTGATGTGGCAGCATAACAGGAAGCGTTTGAACAATACAAGAAAATGACAAAACCGTTTCTTTTCTTTGTGAAAAGAAATTCTTTCTGCTCTTTTTAATAAATCAAGGAAGCTCCCGCTGATAGCCGGGAGCATTGATTATCGTTCCCCGAAGTCATCTGTGAAATAATCCGTGCTCACGGGCTTGATGAAGATAATTGACCTGCAGCTTCCCAACGTTTTTATGCTCTTTTGAAATAGGCAGGAAGTTGAGGCAGCAGGGAGGTGGCAAACTGATCCGATACACAGGTGGATGACCAGCCGACTCTCAGTGCACTCAGATAATCATTAGGGCCGATTGGCATTTGTTGATTGTCCATGTTTTTCTCTGTTTGCACTCAAACTCCTTAATCCACCTGCACATCAGCTGCTGTATTTCCAAGAGAGAAGCTCAGAGTGAGCGTCTGCTTCACTGTGGTCGGTTGGTTGTTACCCCATTTTTTGGTTTCGTGAGTAAGTTCAGAGAGCGAAAGGAGATGATGGTGATAGCCCAGACATGCGAAGAAAGAGGAAAATTGCACCTGCAATCTTTACTCCAAACACTGTTGGCTGCATTGCATGCTGGTTTATTGAGGCTGCTGTCAGAGGAGAAATTGCTGTGATGGATTTCTGCCTTTATGGAAAATGAATGTTGGTGCAAAATTGTGGGTAAAAAAAAAAGAAGAAGCTGTTTTTTACTGTAAGAAGCCGAAACGGAAACCTGACAGATGCCAGCTGCTCTGCTATTTGGAAATGTCAGCGTGACATGACCACCTCACATGTCAAACTCT
>NW_019447979.1:0-1300 GCF_002814215.2 Seriola lalandi dorsalis | reverse complement strand
TTTTAAGAGATTCTGTGCAACACCATTAAGTAACTCCCTCAGCTGAGGAGAAATTAAACCTTAAGTGCCAAGTGCAATACTTAAGTAGAAAACTTAAGGTGTTTTGTGCAACTGTTGTTGGCACAGAATCTCTTAAAAGGTTTCCTTAGTTAAAGAAAAAAGTTGAGGCATTTGCAGCAGTGAAAGAGATTTTGCAGCAGTAAAATTCTACTGTTTCCATGGAGACTGTTGATTTGCTGTCAATAGGAACAATGTTCTTAATTAATCACCATAAACTCAGAGGTCAGAGGTTCCTTTCGTCTTTTCCCTTAGTTTGGTCTCTAAGGTGTTTTGAGAAACAGTTGAACTGACTTTAAGTGATTTCTTAAGTGTGAGACTAAGAACAGGAGAAAACCTTAAAAGAACATTTTAAGGAAACCTTAACTCAGACTTTAAGAAGAAAACGTAACTTCAGGTGTTTTGTGTATTCTCTGGTTTCTCCAGATATTTCATCATGACTGTGACTTTGTGGTTGTAATAATTAAAGCAGCTTCAGTGGCTGAATCATGATTAGAAGAAAAGACTATTGGTCATGTGACTGGTGCTGCAGGTGTGTCCAGGTGTCTCACCCTCTGGTCTGTAGTGGGCGATGATGGTCACGGTCTGCCCCGCGTTCTTCAGGGCGGCGGCGGCCTGTTCGTGTGTGGCGTTTCGTAGGTCCACCCCGTTCACCTGAAGCACCAACACACAACACGACAGTGTTCGACACAGCGAAAAAAAAGAAGACAAGACCAGGTGACCTCCACAGTGTTTTTAGACGATGGGAACCAATCCTGTCAACTCGTGAGAGAGAGTTAGCATTAGCACAACCGCTAACACTGTGTCAGCCACTGCTAGTTACAAGCTAGCAAACAACATAAGCAAATAAAAGATGCTAACTGTGCTAACGGTTCTGATCCGTCTGCTAGTCTCTGGTTCTGGTCTCAGACTCCTCCTCTGAGTCTGGGTCTGACTGAGGCTCAAACATGTGGCTGAGTCTCTCTGATGTTTCCTCCTCTCACCGTCTTGATGCTCTCTGCTCTCTCACCTGTCCACCTGGAGCCAGCAGGTGGTGGGCGGGGCTAAAGGCCTGATCCAGATTACTCAATCAGGAAGTGAGAGGAGATGAAAACCATGTTAAACTAAATATGAATCACAGCAGAGGATTTTTACAGAGTACATTTGTGAGTGTGTGTGTGTGTGCGTGTGTGCATGCGTGCGTGTGTGTGTGTGTGCGTGTGTGTGAGTGTGTGCGTGTGTGTGTGTGCGTGTGTGTGTGTGT
>NW_019447978.1:0-1595 GCF_002814215.2 Seriola lalandi dorsalis | reverse complement strand
CCTACTCAAATTAAAGCTGAGACTTCTTTTCTGAAATTCTGTTTTTTATTATCTTTCGTCATGATCCATTCAAACAATGTGACGGCTTATTGGTCTTTTCCATCCAAGCCTTCTGTAAGACTAAGTTGTAATCTGAGTTGAGGTAGATAATACAGAAGCAATTGAGGACCAATGAAGTAAATCCAAAACAAAGATAAATAAACGATAATAATCACATAAAATACAAAACAGAGAAACCAAACCAATTGAAATAACTGAAACAGAACCCTTTATAAAAATTGGGTATGAGAAAAAGAAGACATTAAAAACATAACATTATACAAATGAGACTTGGTATTTCAATGTATTTCATTTAAAATTAAGGATGATGAACAAAAAAAATGTGAAACTGCCCAAATACTTTCAGTCTGAACAGTATAAAGGTGTAACAATATGCACAAAGACCCGGGAGTTAAGAGAAAAATAATGACGGCTTTCTCAGAACAAGAGAAGTGTGGGTGGCAGCCATAAAATGAACAGTAAGAGGAGGAGAGGAAGCGGCTCAAAAAGCGACGGCAGAAGTAAGTAATCCCCAGATCAGCGCAGAGAAAGGGAGGACTCCTAATTCCAAACAGGGGAAGCCTTTAGGAATCAGTCAAACTCAGCATGTGACTCTTGGTTGGGGAGGGAAACATGCTCCTGGCAGCACAGAACAGCGAAGTCACTGCCGCAGCACTGCTGAAAAGAGGACTGCCAACCTCTGTATGCTGTTAATAACACAATCATGTTCAGTGAGCAGTTGAAGCAGCAGCAGCAGAGTCCTCGACTTTATACTTGTGGAGCTGGAAAATGCCTCTGGCTTCCTCATCACAGCAGTTAAAGTGCAGTTAACATCTATTTCATACACACACACAGATATCTTAGCAGCAATAATTCACTGCATGGGGGCCGGAGTTTTCCCCCAGCTCATTGAATAAATAAAACTGACTTGACTTTGTAAAGCTTTGTTGTTCTTGTTCTGCTGCATGTCTAATGTATTAGTGTGTGAGCTCATGGAGAAAAAAAAACAAGAAAAAACAGAGTCAAATTCCTTGTATGCGTTCACATGTTTGGACAATAAAACTCATTCTGACAGAACACAAAGTCGTAGCCGTGACAGAAGATGGTGCCTGAAATATGAATCCTGCTGCAAAGACAATCTATACAATCACTACAGTTTCAAGACAGGCTCTTTGTGATAAATTCCCGCTTGAATCGTTTCTTTTCCAATGTGATTATGCTCTTATTAGCATGACTGAGTGTCATATAATCCACATGATATTACAGTGTTGAAGCTAAATACAAAGCAACTCATTATAAAGGAGTTTAGCCCTGTGCAATCCCTCCTGTGCACACGTATTAAATGTGGAGAATAGACTTTATACCTGCGTAACAACAGGATGTGTGTCGGACGTGTAGGAGTTTTGAAGGAGGATCTCTGAGATGCTGTGACGTACTAGGATGAAAGAAGAACAATGAAGTCTTCAGACGAAAAAGAAAGTCATAAACAAGGTCATCTTGACATCACGGTTTAAAGCATGTGCATCCTGTGTTAGTTACAGTGAGTGTGTGTATGG
>NW_019447977.1:0-1414 GCF_002814215.2 Seriola lalandi dorsalis | reverse complement strand
CTAAACTATGCTAAACTAAATTAAACTCTGACAGTTGATCTGAACTAAACCGAGTAACTGAACTAACATTGCTGCCATCTGATTGGTCGACAGAGAACCAGGACGAGGCTGAGGAGGAGGATGACGGTAAGATTTCATCAGCTGATCAACCTCAACATAACATTCACACAAACACGAGAGAGAGCATCAACACAGCAGTGACATCACATGACATAGAATGACATCATAGAACATGATGATGTGACATCCCATGACAAATAACAACACAACACACAGTGACACAACATGAGAAGGATGCAGCATTCTGTGTGACCTCTGACCTCTGTGTGCTCAGACTCAGAGAAGGAGCCGGACTACAGAGACGTGACCATCAGAACAGACGTGAAGGTGAAGGAGCTGTACGACGTGGAGGAGAGGCTGGGAACGTAAGGCTCCGCCCACTCACACCTCACCTACAATGCACCTGTGCTTCTGTAAAGCTGAACCAAGTCACTGTGTGTGTTTTAAAACCTCAGTGAAACAGCAGGTTTAACGTCATCGTGAGAATGAATACAAACAGAATCAGAACAATTAGATCAATGTTTTTTTAGGTAAGAAATGTAAAGATAAAAATCATTTTATTGTCAAAAGAAAAATAAAAACAAAATTAAGAGTAAAAATTGACCAGGACACTTTGTGTTTATTTATCAGATATATTATTTTTTTTATAAAACTGTTCCCGGGAAGCTCTGTTCAATCTGTGTTTGTGTTTGTTTGTGTTGTTTATTGTTGTGTTTATGTTTTTGTTGTATATTGTTGTGTTTGTGTTGTTTGTGTTTATGTTTGTGTTGTTTGTGTTTGTGTTTTTGTTGTTTGTGTTTATGTTTGTGTTGTATATTGTTGTGTTTATGTTTGTGTTTATGTTTGTGTTGTTTGTGTTTATGTTTGTGTTGTTTGTGTTTATGTCTGTGTTGCATATTGTTGTGTTTAAGTTTGTGTTGTTTGTGTTTCAGGGGAAAGTTCGGTCAGGTTTTTAAACTGTTGGAAAAAGCCACCAAGAAGGTTTGGGCGGGAAAGTTCATCAAGGCGTACTCAGCGAAGGAGAAGGAGAATGTGCGGCAGGAGATCGGCATCATGAACAGCCTCCATCATCCCAAACTGGTCCAGTGCATCGACGCCTTCGAGGGCAAGTCCGACATCGTCATGGTCCTGGAGATGTACGTGAGGTTTCCTCTGACGCTGAAATACTTTTTCTCTCAGCTTCACACAGCCTGGTTTTTACTTGAGCATCAAACAATCAGTGGAAAACAGCTAAAAGATGGCGACCATGAACCTCATTTCATTTCCTGTCTGTTCTCTTTTGTCAGAATAAAAGCTCGAAATGTGCAAAATATATCTTCATATAAAATATATCAGGTTAATGAATCCATGTGTC
>NW_019447976.1:0-1403 GCF_002814215.2 Seriola lalandi dorsalis | reverse complement strand
GATGATTTATATCTGTCTTTATAACAGCTGATATTGATATCTGTGTGTATTCAGACTCGTACAGACTGAGTTTCATGTATGTTCATCTATAATCACGCATCGTCTCTTACGCGTTGCCTTTCCCGTTGTAGACCCACTTGGTGGATCCCAGTCCTTCGTAGTCTGAGCCCCAGTAGAAGAGACAGGCATTGATGTGCAGAGAGTACAGCAGGTAGGTGGAGGTCCGGATCACCCTGTCACACAACAACAACAAAAACAACAACAACATAAACATCAACAACAACAACACAGGGAGAAGATTTAACGACATGAGATGTGGGGTTCCTCAGGGATCAATTGTAGAACCTGGACTTTTCTGTTTTTTGATTCTGAAATGACGCAAAATTTTCTAAACGTCCACCAGAGTGAAACTTAACTGTTGATGATTGGTCAAAAGGCTCAGAGAGAGAAAGTCCTCCTCTCTCTACACTGACATAAATAACGAAACCGACACTCTGGAAACTAGTCTTTCCATCCGCCATAACCTCCACTGATCCAGAGGAGGAGAGTTGATACTACGCTTGTTTTGAAGTTCCTGTGCTCCTACCCTCCAACAAAAGACACAGATATATCACCACTCAAACACCATGTAATACATATGTGTGTTAATTACTATGGATTCATGTGCAGGTGTTTAGTAGCTGTGTCTCAATTCAGAGGCTTCATCTGAAGACTGACTATGTCACAACGGCACGATTAAACTGTCAAAGGCTCCTTCCTTTCCTGGACAACCGAGGCTCCAACAGGTGGATCCTTCGTGGTCCTACATGTCCCAAGATTCATTTCACGCCGGTAATGAAAGCAAACAGCACCGACAGAGAGTCTGAAGATCACACTGTTAAATGTAAGTATTGTGTTTCAGCTCAGTTCAACAGCTAACAGTACAACGGTTTAAACCAAGAGACTTAAAACAAAAAGTTATGTGTTGTCAAGGTTGCTAGGAAACAGGATCGGTGCTTTGCGACTTCATAGTCTACGAAGGTTCACAGCTTTTATATTCACTGCTGCCACTTTTATTTTCCTGGTTTTTATGCTGTAAAGTAAAAAAACTACCAGACCAGCAGCTGGTTCATGAGTCATCTTTGGGTCAGGTACAACGTGGACTACTGGCCTCATGTGTGTTCTGACTGACTGTGTTACCAAAACTAATGAACATCTTGATCGCTTTTTTTGTTATATTTAAATATCTAATTATACATATTATATTATTATATTATTTATCTTTTTGAAGTTATTGATCATTAATCATTTTGCAGTTTCTCTTTCTTTGCTCTGTCACTTTGCTGCTGTGAGACAGTAAATTTTCCCCCCGTAGGACTAATAAAGGAATATCTTCTCTCTTATCTTGAGTTCATGAAGCTCCT
>NW_019447975.1:0-1087 GCF_002814215.2 Seriola lalandi dorsalis | reverse complement strand
AATAACTGCTTAGGTAGATTTATCTATTTTCATTTGTATTAAAGCAAAACAAAACACAGCCAAGCAAAGAAAACTTAAGGCCAAAAGAGACAAAAACATATTAAAAGTTTAGAAACTCAACTAAAAAAATAATTGGTAGACAGCCAGATGGTTTGGGAGTCTGGACGTCTGAGTGAGATTCAGTCAGTTCTGCTGCAGAACAGCTTTCAAAAGTTTAGCACTTGTTGGCCAGAGGAAAGTAAACAGAGGAAACACAGAGCGGAGAAAGACAATCTCAGACTCGGTTAATGGTCTGCCCGAGTGTCAAACAGCACAGTAACCAAACGCTGGGGAATGTTTCAAAAGCCCATTAGAGATGCCTGCTTGTCAGGCCACCTGTCTTACACCTGTCAACCTACAACACTACAAAACTCAAGAGGATGCGTTTACAAAATAGTTAAACTTCTTCAAAACTCGAGTTCCAGTTAGTTCAAAACAATGCTGTGTAGATTCTTAAAAATCTCCCTGACACATTCAAGACAGGGACAAAACAATGAGCAAGTATGAACTGTCGATCCAAAAATATACTTAGACAAGACAAAAGGACAAGATTTGTAAACTGGAGGATTCAAGGATGAGGACTCACCAAATATAGGCTGGATGATCTTAACAACCTCCAATTTAAAGAAAAGCGCACGATTCCGCAAACTTTGCAATGCATCTGGGACTGTCTCAGCTGGACTGGACAAGATAGAAAAGAGTGCTAACCTCAACTTTGATGACAATTTACTGTCTTTGATGTCCTTTAGCTTTAAGTTCGTCTTTAAGCATCATGCTGCTTCACACTGAAAGAGATTCAAAGTTTCACACCAAGGAGCTCACCAGTCCAACCGGAGCACCAGGGAAAAGGAGAAAGCTCTAGTTAAAATATTCCAGCCAGGATTAGAAAAAACAACGTGATAAGGAGAATAATTTTTTAAGTATTTCTAAGTTGGGAAAGAAAGAAAAGGTTGGATAATGACAAGAATAAAATATTTGGCCAGCCACTCCTCAAGTCAGATGTGCAGTTTTAATGACAGGTAAAAGCAGAGGTACAGTGGAGTATCGT
>NW_019447974.1:0-986 GCF_002814215.2 Seriola lalandi dorsalis | reverse complement strand
GGATGCAATAACTGCCGGGTAATCAGACAGAAAGATGTGGGTGTGTTTTTGGTCTTTTATTATTGATGGTATGGCAGGAATTTTTTTCTGCGTCAACAAGTCAACAGTCTTCTGATGCTAGCAGTGATGTTTACAGCTGGATATACAACACCCCAGTGAACAATCAGCAGTATGTTTATGTCATCCTACTTTTACTGAAATATATATAATAAATTTTGCTGTACTGTGTGTAAGCTTTGTGAGTATGTATGTTTGTGTGTATGATAAACCTGTGTAGATAACTAACATGTGAAACTGACAAATAACATGTTCCTTCACAAATAAGAAACTGAATACCCCAAGTTTTGCTTTAGCTAGCACCAAGCTACTTTAGCCTTGATGGGACTTGTCTTAACCTCTCTCCTTAAGAAAACTGGAAACATGCAGACTATTCAGTTTGGTATGGATGTTCAGTCAATGGGAGGGTCATACTGAAGCGTTCCATTGATCAGATTCGATTCCTGCAAAACATCTGTCTACAAGGAAACAAATGCATCATCACTTGTCGTAGACTGATTCATGTGCTCAGCATTCTTGCAGGAAGTGACAGCCTTTTTACTTTTCATGTCATGACCTTTATTTATAACATTACGTGTGACTGGCGCTACCACCTCATGAGAAATTTAATCTGCACATACCTCATCTCTTTTTACTTCACGGATCAATGTTTCTGTAAAGAAACGTCCTGGAAACCAGTTCTTGAGGCTGGAATTCATCAAAACTCTCTAACCATCTATCTGTAATAATAAAATAAACATACAGTAACTACACTATCATGTGATACGATTTTCCATGACCATTGACAATGTTGGGTTGTGTTGTTGTTGAGTATTATTAAATTCAGATTCCTCCATCAATCACTAACTCACTCACACACACACACACACACACACACACACACACACACACACACACACACACTGTGTAGGTTGACATACAATGTTTTT
>NW_019447973.1:0-1481 GCF_002814215.2 Seriola lalandi dorsalis | reverse complement strand
ACACACACACACACACACACACACACACACACACACACACACACACACACACACACACACACACACAGCTCTACATGATGCACATGAGTTAGAACCTACTGTTGAGCGAGGAGAAGCCAGTCAGAGTCACAGTCCACTGTGAGGGGGATCCTGCTTCATTAATTAGATTTCATGCTGAGTGAGCACATATTTACAACAAGACTCTCTGCTCCTTAAACACACTCACACTTAATTATGATGTAACAAAACAGACGGAGGAAGAAAGAGAGAAAGGAAAGAAGATGATGTGAAGTGAGGAGGAAGGAATAAAAACACACCAACCATCCTGCAGGAGAGTTTATCACGCTGCTCTACAGAACGAGGGCAGAGCGGGAACCAGCGAAACACTTTTCATCATAAAAGAAACAAACCTGGAACAAGTTCTTCTTAATTTGAAATTTATCTTAATAGAAAATATTTAATTTCATCTTCAGGACGAATGGCCGAACCACTCGTGAAGCACATTTAGATTTCTTTTTGTGGATCAGCAGCAGGAGGAAAGAGACGCTGATCCACAGTGACTTCTGACCGTTAGACCTGAGTTACTTCAACACTGGAAACAGGCCGGTGTGTTAATGAATCTGTCATCATCAACAGCAGTGTGTCGTATCCACAGTGTTTCACAGCTCTCTCAGTGTGTACTTGTTCTGGTGTTCTACAGTGTGAGTCTGGAGGTGAACGTCTCTACGTCTGCACAAGCTAAATATCTGCTCATCCACAAAGAGCTGTGAGCCGGAGGACAGAGAGGCATCACTACCACTGACCTGCTGTTCAGTCTGGTTGACCCCGAGCAGAAACACCAGCTCCGACAGGAACATGGCCGCCGCTGTGTTAGAGTGGATGCTCCTGGTGTTGGACTTGAGGCCTCGGAGGCAGGAGAGCACCAGGACGGTGAGGAGGAGGGCCAGCATGGAGACGCACAGGGAGGAGTACGTGACCAGAGCCAGCGTCTCCAGGTCTCCCTCCAGCTGCTGCTCACAGAGGAGAGAGGGGGTGGAGGGTGGAGGGGGGTGTTATCATCATTTAGGTGGAGCAGATGAAAAAGTAAAATGTGAGGGAAGGAGGGAGAGAGATTCAGTAAAAGATGAAAAAGTCTGGGATCATATTCACATCACCACGTTCAATCATCTGGAAACTACAGCTGCACCGACCGTGAGGAGCTTCATCAATATCAACATCAATATCTACAAATAACCATCAGGTGTGATGTCACACAGGGCGCTCCTGATCTGCGGTGAGCAATAGAGGATCAGCGTGTTCGTCAGTCTGTGCACAGGAAGCATCAGCTGCCAGTAAACACAACACACTCCAGGAGACTTATCAATCTGCAGCGTCTCTCCTCTCTGTGACGGACTGATGATGCTGAAGAAAAACCTTTGGAGACTTTAAATTCACCAGCTCCAGGTTTCTGATCCCTCAATCTTTCTGGTTTCTGATTTATT
>NW_019447972.1:0-1627 GCF_002814215.2 Seriola lalandi dorsalis | reverse complement strand
GTTTCCTCTAGCAACACCACAAGGTCAAAGTCTTCCTTTATTCAGTGAAACATCTTACCCTCTACAAGATGGACAGGCACATTTTTTTGTACAGTTATTAATGGTTCCCAGAGGATGCATCAGAATGACTTTGGTGATCTTGTGACTTTTCTACTAGTGCCACCATGAGGTCAAAAGTTCTGACCAATACTTTGGTTTATGGTCAAATACCTAAAAAAGGAATGACTTTCCAGTCTACCTCAGCTGCACCTTGGTGTTTAGTGCTAATTAGTAAAATGTTAGCATGTTAACACGCTAAACAAAGGTGGTGAACATTGTAAACATTGTACGCTCTAAACACCAGCGCCTTCTCTTGTAAGCATTTTAGCACACAGTCATTAGCATTTAGCTGAAAGCATTGCTGTGCAAAAGAACAACCTCACAGATCTGCTAGCACTGGCTTGTTCATAACAGAAAAATACAGAGAACATATTTCACAATATAATCAAAACAATCAAAAATAACTACTGTTGATATTAGTGTCTCAATCTTCAACACAACATGTGGGTGCAGGTTGGAGGTAAGATAGATCTTCTGACAACAGTGACTTCAATTAAACTGTGCTGCTCTCTGAACATGATGTATACTTAAAATATGTAATAGCACCAAATAACTCTTAGTTAACACTACACTACATTATGATGGATGTTGCACATTAGTTGCCAAATGACTAGTCACTATTTTCATTTGACAGTTTTAATAGATGGCTAACATATTGCGCTTCAGGCAAAGGTGTATAATATGAAGCACGTTCCAAAACACATCTAATGGTCTTCTGCTAATGGGAGCTTGATTTACAGACTTGTATGAATAACTCAATTAGAAGTGCTAGGACTGCCCCATGTTGTGAACCTTTTATTTTTTGAACCTCTGTCCAGGACACCTGGCCACTTAAGCTCGTCATGACACACAGGTCCAACCAGTGACTGTCCCTTAAAATAAAAGCCAGGTTGGAGACTGGGCTGCTCTTTGATACAGCTAGACGTGGATGTGTCACAGCGTGGGGAGGGGAGGTATGAGGGTGGCTGGCATTCTTTGATCCAAAGCTTTACCCAGTGCAGCTGGCTTCCCTTGTGGCTTTCAAAATAACTAGACCCCCTCGATATCCCCATCTAGTCCCCCTTCCCGCCCCACATTTCCTGCCCCCTCCCTCCTGTCTGACCCCCACCACCCTCCACGCCTACCACATTTCATATAAGGGCCCCAATAAATATCCTCAACCCCCTGTGCACTGCCCACAATTACTACAGCAATTCTACCTCAAAAGCAAGACACTGACCCCTCCCACTCCTGAAAAACCCAACACAAATACTGTAGGGACAAATTTGTCATTGTGTATAGTCACCGTTTGTTTGCACAAAATAATAGGGGTTATAAGGCCTATATAAAAACAATTTACTCAACTAATTATCACTTCCTGGTCCATTAATCACATTTTGTGAGACTCCTTCAGTGAGTAAGCTAGAATCTGCTCAGACCAGACCAAACCACTTCTCACGCCACGGCTCTGCAAAGAGATCCCACCACCACCGCCATTTCTGATTGCAACTGTCGCTCTCAGTCTGACTTCTTTAAGACATTCTTTTGG
>NW_019447971.1:0-1190 GCF_002814215.2 Seriola lalandi dorsalis | reverse complement strand
CATCTTTGTGCAATGGAAAGTTTCTTCAAAAACAGTCATTTCCTGCTAAATGAAGAGTAAGTAGTGGTGCAAGTAAAACAACCACTATGTGATTTTGACCATGACTACATTCAGTGCATATTTGTATATACATGTGTTCTGGTTCATTGTCTTTCTAGCTGTTTAGGTAACCTGCGTTCATTAATTTGTAAAATCACAAACCTGCAGATTCTTTAACCAAAAATAACCTGATGATAATTCTGCTGAAGCCTGACATGTCTTTATATTTCCCTGTTTAGAGTTCAGACATTAAAAAATACATTGTGCACAAAATGTGGGACTCAATTAATGCTTCAGTATAAATGTCAATAGGCCAAGGCCAAACTCCTGTTGTTTCATTGACTTTCTGAGGTAACATTGGTTTTCCATGGAATGGCATGTGTGACAATGTAAACACTCCTTTGTGTCACGTGCACTGTATGAGCTTGTATTCTAGTCATGACTAACACTGGGGTAATGTCAGTGTGTACAGGTGCATTAGACTGTATATCCATTTGTTCCTTGAAATTTTCTGTGAGTTAACAGCCAGAACACAGACACACATTTCTCTGTACATCAAAAGTGCCATCCACACCCATGTCAATATTAATATTACTTTCTCATTAAACCTCCATCACATTTTCTACCTGCACAAAAAGCTCCATTTCCTAAACAAAAACCACACACACCTGATACGCCTCTATCTTAGAGGCAACTCGTCCGTGATCGATGACCTGTGAGGGCAGGAAGTGAAACTGAATGTCGGGATGTGTGATGTGCGGCCGACTGCGGATGAACCCTCCACTCTCCAAGTGGGCTGTGGCTCCATAACCTAAGGGATACACACACACAGGTGACATCTATCTTTCTAACATATGACTCTGGGTGTTTATGGAGGTTTGTGATGAGCAGATTGTTTTTGAGATATTTCAGTCACTGTTCTTGTTTTGACTGTTGGTGTCTGTTGCCAGTGGTTCGAATTATGCAGTTTGTGTTTGTGATAGTGAATGCGTATTAGGACTTGCGACAGCCTTAAGACTTGTGTCGTTAAAAGCCTGCCCCTTCCCACTCCTGCTCCTTATTGTGAAGCTACTGTCGACACGACAGAACTTCCTACCACAATGACGTACCAAGCTTGTCCATGAGCCCACAGTCTGTATTCTGTGACAGTT
>NW_019447970.1:0-1076 GCF_002814215.2 Seriola lalandi dorsalis | reverse complement strand
TGGCCAGTGTTAGGATTGTGTGTGGTCGCGTGACTATGTGCATCTTCTGTCTCCGTCTCTGCAGCCGAGGAAGACGAGGACAAGGAGGACGACTTCCGCGCTCCTCTATACAAGACGGTGGAGATCAGAGGGATCCAGGTCAGGATGAAGTGGTGCTCCACCTGCCGTTTCTACAGGCCGCCGCGGTGCTCCCACTGCTCTGTCTGTGACAACTGTGTGGAGGTACGCTCACACTCAACAGTGGACTTTTTCCATACGATCAGTTGGACATTAGTCATGTACACAGTATGACTGCATTATAACTTCCAAAGCCAGTCCACTTCATCCCCACAATGGACAAAATGCTGTAGGTAAAATACAGTCAGCACTTTAGATGCATTAATAGACAAATTGACTTTGTTTCTTCCCATAAGAGCATTGGGTTAATGATCAGGCTGGGTGTAGCTGATACTAGATACTGCCTTGATTGGCCTCTAAAAGTCTTTCAGACCGGCTTGAGACCAGATGATTTACCATGAACACATAAAAACGAAACAACAAACAAAAGGTTTTCTTCCCTCTTAACCTCAGTATGTATATATGTATATAGTATATTAACATTCAGAGTTTGACAGTCTGTCACAGTGGATATAATGTCTACTTTTACTGTTGCAAATTTGCAGGATTATTAAGTCAAAAGTGCAGTTTGACTTTGGGAAAGTCCACACTACATTCAGGGATGAGCACGGAAACCACGTATTAAACAGGCCCCAGGGCTACATGTTTAAAGACCGTAGTATCAATGAGCTCCGACGTTATTGTTCTGGTCTCGATATCTGATCGAGACATTCATCCATGGTGCATTTTCACTGTTCCCAACCAAGTGGCAACCCACTGTGACGTCACCCATTGGTTTGTGAACTGCCATTTTGAAGCCAGGAGTTTGCGTTTTGGCCTTCGCCATTTTGTTTTTTTGTTTTTTTGGGGGTTTTTTTGTTTTGTTTTTTTAAAGTATTTTTTTTTTTTTTATTTGATAGTATAGTGGAGAGAGACAGGAAATGGGGAGGCAGAGAGGGGGAATGACATGCAGCGAAGGG
>NW_019447969.1:0-1460 GCF_002814215.2 Seriola lalandi dorsalis | reverse complement strand
TCCCAGATGTTGTTTTCAGACACATGTGTTGTGAACGAGCTGCCGCTGGTCTCCGCCGCTCGCCTCGACGGCGGTGGCCTGGCTGTCATCGACCCTCCCAGCCCCGACAGCGATCTGGTGAGACTTTCCTCTTAAATATCAAGAAGACATTTTGTTAATTGTGACGGTCAGAGCCGAGGTGTGACCCGGAGGACTCGCTCTTCTTCTTCTTCTTCTGCTGCTGCAGCTGTACCCGGAGCTTGAGCTGACCGAGGAGGAGCAGAAGCTGCTGAACCAGGAAGGAGTTTCTCTGCCGAACAACCTTCCTCTCACCAAGGTCAGACGGCGAAACACTCACAAGACCTGACGCAGTTCTTTTCTATCATTTAACTAATCTTTCCAACACACTGTGGGCTTTTATTTTGACACGACTGATGATTGTAATTGAGAACTTTATTTTGCAGGCGGAGGAACGAATCCTGAAGAAAGTTCGGAGGAAAATCCGCAACAAGCAGTCGGCTCAGGACAGCCGCCGCAGGAGGAAGGAGTACATCGACGGGCTGGAGGGCAGGTACGAGTCCCGACCGACTCACAGAGACGGTTGACTTTTGTTTACGCCTCACACACTGACGCAAACTGCTGGACGACCTGGGCTCCAGAGTCCTGAACCAACATCCCTCCTGAGCCACAGCTGCCCCCAGGTCAGCAGAGGAGAGTCACCCATAATAACACTTACATTAATGTGTGTGTGTGTGTGTGTGTGTGTGTGTGTGTGTGTGTGTGTGTGTGTGTGTGTTTACAGGGCAGCAGCTTGCTCAGCACAGAACAAGGAGCTGCAGAGGACAGTTGAGCAGCTGGAGAAACGTAACATGTACGAGCACGTCTTAATTATTGATTATTGGGTGTTTAGTGATTGATGAAGAAGAAGAAATGACAGTCTGGACTCAACAGTTGCATCAGTCAGTGTGTCCAGCAGCAGAGGGCGCTGTTGTCTTTGTTTTCAGCTTCATGTGCCGACGTTGCTCGTGTACAGTGACTGATTCAGAGGAAGTAAAATAACAGTAACTGAGACAAACCAACGTTTATACAGAGCCAGAGGGTAAATACAAAGTTTATACAATATATATAATCAAATTCAAACTGAAAGTGGTACAGAAAAAAATTTATTTTAAAAAATTACATTAATGAATTATGTATATTAATTCAAAATGATATTAATATTTTGCATCTGGAGCAAAAGCTTTTCTATTACATGGGTAGATAAAGATCTCTTCCTTTTTTAAAGGAACAAAAGGAGGGTTTGGTTTTAACACCTTACATTTACGGATATTAAACCTGGTCAGTAATATGATGTTTGTCAGAATATTCTCTACCTTGATGTCAGCTGAACGTCTCGTCTGCCTGCTTCACTCCATCAGTAGCTAACATCTCTCTTTCTGGGTGTTGCACAAGCAAAATGAGCCTGTAGGTAAATGTAAGTA
>NW_019447968.1:0-1610 GCF_002814215.2 Seriola lalandi dorsalis | reverse complement strand
TACCTGATGCGTATTATGTAAATGAAGTGGACAAATCATTTGAAACACATCTCAGTATACACCAATGCAGTCGTGCAGAATCGTGGCACCAACAAAAAATGGAGGAGTTTTCAACTTTTATAGAGATGGGAGTTGTTGCAAGGCTGTTGTGTTGGATGAAATAAGATTGTTAGAGGTGTACCTAATAAACTGTAAACTCCACTGCCATAATAATAAAAGCTTTGATTTTTACTTTACTAACAGCAAAAGTGACATCAACTCAAGTTATGGAGTTAAAAATGATCTCCTGCAGTATGCTGTGATAGTCGGTGGGTTGGGAAGCATGCCATGTACTCACATCAGTATGGCTTTGAGTCTGGCTCACAACCTCAGCGCATGTCATGCCCTATTCTCTTTCATCTTCCTGTTATTCTCCACTGTGCACAATCTAATTTTGTGAAAATGCCATAACATTTGCCTGCAAAATTTTTTTTTTTAGCTTGAATTATTTATTTCATTAATCTAGGTAACTGTGTAGGCAGTAATGTCATATGACTTTTCTTTAAGGGCAATGTGACTATAATAGCAGGTGAAAGTGATTAGAGACAAAGTTCGCAACCTGCGTCCATCACAATGACACTGAGCGCAGAGGTCAAGCATTATTGTTAGACCCTGTCAGTGCGATTCTCTGATCTACATTTCAAGAACCGTCTACTCTACAAGGCATTGTAAAGTGAACGTCTTTGGGTTTCGAACTGTCAGACAAAACAATATTGGTCAATATTGGTATTTTTCAGTATTTTCTGACATATTGTAGACAACACTATTGATTGATAACAATCTACACAGTGATTGATAGTGTCTGTGCAAGTTCTCATTCGTCCAGGTCATTGTTATCTCTTTCCCAGATTAAATCGAAGGCAACTGGACTTGTATTTGTCTTCCACAGACAAATACAAGTCCAGTTGCCTTCGATTTAATCTGGGAAAGAGATAGTGATTGATAGTGAAAATAATTGTCAGTTGCAACCTCACAGTAGACAAAGTCCCGTTGACCATTGAACATCGAATCATGAACATTAAAAAATAAAATTAAAATTAAAAAAAAAAGATAGATTCATTGTGACTCAAAGTTGTTTAATTCAGAACTTAAAGTCTAGCAGGACAACAAGCTGATTGAGCAGGAAGAGTTTGGTGCTGTAGGCTTGTAAGGCTGTGAATGTCTAAGCAAATTCCTTCTTCCTGTTCAACTGAAAACCCAGGCTGGCAGCACAGTGGAGACGGCGCTAAAGACCAACTGGGACCAGTCAGCCAAACCATTTCAACTGCTGGAGCTGTCTGTATGGATCAACAGCCAACCTTATATTCCTCTGCCATCGCCTTTGCTGGAGAAATGTCTAAACAAGGGGGCCACGGTCCCTCAAGTACTGCACTACACAACTTCCTCAGCTAATGGGATCTATTGATTTATTTGACACAATGTGAATTTATGAAGCTGCCTCTTTAGTGTGAGAGTATCAAAGCGTGGCTCAAAACAAACAGACAGAGATACAGCTTGACACTCCAGTAATCCCAGGGTGAGTATGTTCTCTCAGCGAAGGTGCCACAGCGAAAAAAAAAAAAAAAGAAAAA
>NW_019447967.1:0-1243 GCF_002814215.2 Seriola lalandi dorsalis | reverse complement strand
CTAAGGCTGTATGTTATTATGCATTATAATTACAAGTTCGTAGGTTCAAATTGCAGCCTGTCCAGCCACAAACACAAAGTCCCTGGATACAGAAAGCTCTCTGCTCTGACTCAACCTGCTTTTAAACTTGCAGCAAACCTTTAGAATATATTTTGTCCATATTTCTCGGCCCATGTGAATGAGAACAGGTTGTTCTTTATGAAGTCGACCGCTCATTCTCGTATTATTAATAGTGCTTGATGTGGGAGGGAGAACCAGAATCTGATGTGTGATGCTGTATGTGCTCTCTGCATGTTTGGGCAAAGAAAGAAAAGGGAACGTGAGTCAACAAAGAGAGAGAGAGAGAGAGAGAGCATTTTAACAAACAATTCAAAAGACAAACATTTGAACATTTCACCTCTCTATGACATTACACAATAATGAGATGAATAATTGAATATGAATTATTGCATCTGAAGTTTTAAAACTATGTATTATCTACAGTATATTACATTTACAGACTCTTATATAACTCCTGTATGTTATATTGTCCAGTATTATGTGTAATATTCAAGCACCTCATATGTTTTTGTTTTTTAACGATGCATAATTGCATTTAAAAGTGCTGCTCAGTTGAAGATATTTTGTGTCGACAGCCCTCAGTGCCAGCTCCTTAATTCTGTCTAAAAGCACCTAGTGAGAGATGAACGATGAGAATCAGGTTCCCATGAATATGTAAATGAAGATTAGCTTTCTACAGCAATTCACCAGGTTTCCAAGCAGTATATTAAAGTCAGACAAGAACAAGAAGAGGACACTGAGGCTTGGTAACAGTATGCGCTTGTAATGAAACCCAGATGCTTTCTGGCAACTGCCAGGCACAACCACACACTCCACGAGGATGCTTCCTGAATATAGCAAATTTTCAAATGTATGATTATGCTAATAAAGATATGGTCTTGGATTTGTTTTGGAGTCTGTCTTAGTTTGACTCTTGTGATTTAATTTCCCTACACAAAATATTTTCTAAGGGTTGATATTTCTATAAGAAAAAGGTATAGAAGCACACCAAAGGAAGGATTGTCAGTAATAGTGGGTTTAATGGCGTATCTTCAGATATGTCTTAAAACAATGAAGAGATGAAAATGTTGTTTGATTAACAGGATGTGCCTGTGTGACATCTTATCAACAGCTGCCTTGCCTCATCGCTTCCTCCCAGCGTATAGCTGGAACGGATATGTTGGCAAGAGGAAATTGTTGACAA
>NW_019447966.1:0-988 GCF_002814215.2 Seriola lalandi dorsalis | reverse complement strand
ATATATATATATATATATATATATATATATGCTTTATTGTTCATAGTTTTAAACGGTGCATTACAGTATTACTGTTATAAAGTCTTTGAGGATGTTGCCTTGGTGTGTTTGGTAAATATCAGACAATGAGTTTAGCTTGTAAGCTAGTTAGCCAGACATGCTAATGTCAGGCCCGCCGTGTCTAGTTATAGATGCTGAGCAATGATTGGCCAATCGCTGTTCAGGGGAGGGGTTTTAGCGATTGTTCAAGTGGAATCCGGTTGATTACTGATATTTAATGTAATGTAAAGTGCAGTCCATAGATTTATAACATGGTTTGCTCTAATGACAGACAATGATTCCAGTTAATAAGGGCACGGTGAGATTGTTGGCTTTGAAATGGCAGTCGGTGGAAGCGCCTGTAGCGATGTCGTTTGTGATGGTTTATGCCTCGTCACCAGAGCCGCATCTAATTACGTTCATTAGAGCCACTCGTACCAGTCACCGTAATTGCTTTTAAACTTTTCCTTTTAAATTGATTCCCTTTTTAATATGACTGGAATTGAATAAGATTGAGGTGTTTTGTAGAATCACTTTACTGAGGGGCAGATTTTTTGTTCGAAGAATAATAGGCTGTGCTTGTTCCCTTGCTCAAAACAAACACACCACTGTAGGCCACAATGCAGGATGTAATTTCCATGTTAAAACATGATGTGAGTTATGTGAGATTTGACTAATCCATGGTGTGATTGCAGTGAGCGGTTTTTTTAACAGCCTCTCTCTGAGTCACGTCAGCTGATTGGCAGCTACTCTGATGTCATTTGTTTTTGTGGGGCAATGACAGGTCACACTGGCTGATCTGTATACCCTCTCTCTTTCCCTCTCTCCCTCTTTCCCTCTCTCCCTCCGTTTCTCTCCCCTCCCTTCCCCTCCACCCCCCTCAGTCTTCAGATTTTCCTGTCTTCACTTCTTGTTTATGGTAACTCCCACTGATCCTCTCTCTCTCTCT
>NW_019447965.1:0-1165 GCF_002814215.2 Seriola lalandi dorsalis | reverse complement strand
ATAAAAATACCAGAGTATAGCAA
Source organism: Seriola lalandi dorsalis (assembly GCF_002814215.2). Classification (NCBI taxonomy): domain Eukaryota; kingdom Metazoa; phylum Chordata; class Actinopteri; order Carangiformes; family Carangidae; genus Seriola; species Seriola lalandi. The sequence goes on along the minus strand of NW_019447965.1, from coordinate 1,142 downwards.
GTCCTAAAAAGGTCATAGTACATTAAGTCATAAAAATGTCATAGTATAGTAAGGTATAAAACGTCATCTTATTGTAAGTCATAGAACCAACATAGTAAAGTAAGGAATAAAAACGATATAGTTCAGTAAGGAATAAAAAAAAAATGTCATCGTATTGTAAGTCATAGAACCAACATAGCACAGTAAGGAATAAAAACGATATAGTTCAGTAAGGAATAAAAAAAACGTCATAGTATAGTAAGTCATAAAAACTTCATAGTATACTCAAGCATGAAAACGCCATAGTATTCAAGTCATAAAAACATCAACGTATATTAAGGCATAAAAACGTAACAGTATAGTATGTCATACAAACTACATAATATAGTATGTCACAAAAATTAAATAGTATAATAAATCATAAAAACCACATAGTATATTAAGGTTTAAAAACAACATAGTAAGGCATAAAAAATGTCGTAGTATAGTAAGGTATAGTAAACGTCATAGTACCAACATAGTATAGTAAATCATAAAAATAACAGAGTATAGCAAGTCCTAAAAAGGTCATAGTATAGCAACTCATAAAAACGTCATAGTACATTAAGTCATAAAAATGTCATAGTATAGAAAGGTATAAAAACGTCATAGTATATTAAGGCATAAAAAAAACCTCATATTAAAGTAAGGCATAAAAAGTCATAGTACAGTAAGTCATAAAACGATCTAGAATAGTATAGCATAAAAAACTTCATATTATATTATGGCAGAAAAACGTCATAGTAATGACATAGCATAGTAAGGCATAAAAAGTTGTAGATTATGTTATAAAGACGTCTTAGTACCAACATAGTATAGTAAGTCATAAAAACTTCATAGTATAAGGCAGCATAAAAAACGTCATAATATAGTAACGCACATTAATGTCATAGCATAGTAATTCATATAAACGTATATATATATATATAGTATATTAAGGCTTTAAAATTCGTATTATAGTAAGTCAAAAAAGTTGTATTTTAAGTTATAAAAATACTTAGTACCAACATAGTATAGTAAGTCATAAAAACTCCATAGTATAAGGCGGCATAAAAACGTCATAGTATAGTATGTCAAAAATCCGAAATAGTATAGTAAGTACTAAAAACAACCTAGTATAGCAA
>NW_019447964.1:0-1300 GCF_002814215.2 Seriola lalandi dorsalis | reverse complement strand
AGGATCATCATCAAAACTTCACTTTCTGTCTGTCACTGTGATCTACTTGGATATTTTTCCTCTTTTTTTTTTTCTTTTTTTAATCACAGATGAATGCGACTTAATATATAGCTCTTAAAGTTGCCTTCATTTATTTAGCCAATTATTGCAACAGCAGTTTGGCAGATCACCAAGATATTTGTTAGGTGGCCAGTAGAGCTTCCCTTCACCCACTGCAGCAAGTTTTGGAAATTCCAGTCAGATGTAAGCGGTGGCCCCATCTTGTTTGATCGGACAAATAAATGAGATTTGTGCCTCCAAACAGCATTTTCAGTCACTTTTTGCAGTGTGCATGACGATCATTCAGTCTGTTGCTGCTGTGTCTCTCCAGCTGCAGCACCAGAGCTGGTCACATGACCGACTGGGAGGTGAAAGTGGAGAGGTAAGGCTCTGTGTCTTCCCTCCGAGGACCGCCCTGAGGTGTTCAGTTTCCATGGCAACGGGGCTCACGCGGCAGTTTCCCGCACGATAGGGCCGGGTTACTACAGGAGATGGGCTGGGGATATTGTCGGTGTGGTGTGTGTTTGACTGTGAATGGATGGTGCTTTCGCAGGGAAGGGATGTGGAAACAGAGAGGGAGGCAGCGGCATGATGATGATGCGTAAAGCTTTTCTCCATGTGTGTTACTATGGTGACACTATTGTGGTACTATGGAAGGGTAACCGTCTCCTCTCCTCGTCTCTCATCCTCACATCCTTGTCTCTCCAATTATCTTCCTCTCTGTTTCTTTCATTTAAGTTCATTGAATAATCTCTCCTTTCCTCAAGTCTCTGTGTTTCCTTTCCTTTCCTTTCCTTTTATCTAATTTCATCTCCTCATGTCTCCTCTCCTCTACTTTCCTTTCTTTTTCTTTACATCCATTGCATCTGATTTCCTTTTGTCCTTTTTGTGTCTCCTTCCCTCCTCTCTCCTCTCCCCACTCTTTGTTTCCTCTCCTCTCCTCTCTGTATTTGGTGTTTACTTGCTTCCCTATTCATTTAACTAATGTCCCCCCGGGCAGTAAATTCACATCAGGCAGTACTGCAGACAGCCAAAAGAGAAGAGGGTGATGGGAAATCTGTCCACTGAATGGCTCCTTATTCTCTCCCTCTAGATTGCCTCTCCAGCATATGCATGAAAACCTCATTCATTGCTCGTTGTATTTATCACATGCTCCCAGCTTACCTTTCACACTGAGAAATATTGGCTGGCCGTGGCGAGTGGTGAGCAGGTACGGTGCCCAGAGAATTGCAGACTTCCACCCTGAATGGCTCAGTGTATT
>NW_019447963.1:0-1078 GCF_002814215.2 Seriola lalandi dorsalis | reverse complement strand
TAGTATCAGTCAAAACACGTAATGCTATGAAAAGACAGAATTCCTTACTATTACAATAATATCTTACCAAGTGAACAGCGATCAGCCACCACGTTAAAACCAGGTGACAGGTGAAGTTGATAACATTGATTATTTAATTACAGTGACACCTGTGAAGGGGTGGAGTACATTAGGTAGCAGGTGAACAGGTTTACCTGGAGAAAGATGCCACCAGGATGAACTATGGGAAGAAGGCAGTGTGATGTTTGGGGCAATGTTCAGCTGGATATATATGGATCCTGGCATTCATTTGGATGCTTCTTTGACACATACCTACTTAAACATTGCTGCAGACCAAGTACAGGCCTCTTTCAGCAAGATTCCCCAGATATCAATCTGATCAAGCATCTTTGGGATGTGTAGGAAAAACAAGTCTGATCCATAGAGACCCCACCTCACATCTTACAGGACTTTAAAGATCTGCTGCTAACGTCTTGGTGCCTAATACCACAGGACACCTTCAGAGGTCTTGTGGAGTCCATGACTCGACAGCTCAGGGCTGTTTTGATGGCACAAGGGGAACCTACACAATATTATAGGTGTATAAACTTTGTACAGTTTTGATACCACAAGCTGGTCTGTGAGTTTGATGAGAATACTCTGTGTAAACCAGTAAAACTTGACATTTTAGTGGCTTCTGTGCAGTGCAATAACAAGTTGAACAGGTTTGATTACACCAAAAGCAAAACAAGAGGAAGTTGATCCCACAACTATGAATGCAGATATGTTAAGATATACTTGTTTGTGACTGTCTTCTCTGTTGTCTTCCTGACCTGCTGCAGGTTCCAGTTGGGCTCATTTTGCATTCGAAACATCCTCATTGGCACCACAGGCCAGTTTTCTTCACCAGAGGAACTCGCTGAGGTAAATATACTCTTAAATCTTGAACTACAAGGTGACTTAGATATCTACCAGCATTGTCAATATCAGAAATATTGTTTCTATTGACAGTATTTTCGAAAGGTTGATGGGTATGTTTTGATTTTAATTCCTACACATAATCCAATGAAATATCAAATTAGTGATAAAATCAAAACAC
>NW_019447962.1:0-1098 GCF_002814215.2 Seriola lalandi dorsalis | reverse complement strand
TTTTTTTTTTTTTCTGGAAACCCTGCTTCAATTAACTGTGATGGAACACATGTGTCCCTTATCGGGGGCCAACATCTTCTACTGTTGGCCTTTGAAACGACACCGGCTCCACGGGATAATTGGGTTTTAAAGGGGGATTCTCCCGGGGTGCTGCTTCTTGTGCCTGTCGGCATGGATCAGCTGACGCCCGCAGTGTCTCTAGACTTGTTGTAAGTGATCATAAGTGGTTATGCATGTAGTCGTAGCTGCGGGGACGATAGTGATCCCAGGAACCAACTCTCTTTTTATTTGTGGCCCCTGGCGCACAGACAGACACAGACAGGCCCCTCGTAGGAGTGTGACTGAATCTGATCAAATTATATGGTTGTGACTAAGTGCAGGTTCATCGCCAAAATGTTACGCTTTCTGCACAATAGATGATCGAGATGATCGCGGTGGTGATTGTATTTTTGATCAAAATGTTGACCTCACATTAAAAAATACACAGTTAAATGAGTGTGAGGGTTATTTGTACGCTTTATGATTAAAGCAAAAATTACAGAACAAGAGCTTAGTGCTTACTTGTACAGTTTACTGTCATACATACACACATGCACAAACACACACTCGTTAGCTTATGACTCAGCTGCTGCTCCTCCTGCCCCTCACAAAGAGTCTGGTGATCTCCAAACCTCTGTCGACATCCCACAATGGACCAGTGTTTACTGTTATGCTCCGTTTGCGTCACGTCACAAAAACAACAATTTGCAGCCGCACGTGAATAAAAGACTTCATATTAAAAGCTTGTGACAGCATGCACTTTTTTTTTTTTTTTTTCCTTTTTGACTCACAGCACAGGGAAAAAGATAAAAGTTTATCCTCCGCGTTGCAGAAGATAGGTCTGCTCTCGGAGGCAGAGCAGAATGGAAAACTGATTCCCTGCAATCATCTCCTGTCGTCTTTTGTCTACACTCGGCACCACTTTGGCCTACACCCCAATCATCCCTGCACAGACTGCTCCTTTGAACACATGAACTCATTTTAACCCTTTTTGATTTTGTTTATTCCTCTTTATGTTGTGTTTATCTTTTTGCATATGCTTTCCAATGACTTAGAAGC
>NW_019447961.1:0-1037 GCF_002814215.2 Seriola lalandi dorsalis | reverse complement strand
GCTGTGCTAACGCTGTGCTAACACTGGCACACAGCGTGTTCGGTAATTGTTGTTTTTTGTTTTTTTAAAGAAAACTAGATGCGTTAGTAGATGAGGCGTTCATGCTGCACCATGTTGCTTAGAGGACTGATCGAAACAGAGACAGCCAAGGACACGTGCTGAAATTCATCCTTTTCTCCTGACCTCACGCTTCTGAAATTAAACATTATTCACGGTCTAATAAAGAGACAAAGTGTGACCAAAATAATCACACATACATGGGAAGAGCCAGGCTGCTGGACCTCAGGGTCATAAAACAACAATCATTTGAAAGAATAAAAAAAGAGGATTTAGAAATCTATTTAGCACGAGGTGAGCTTCGTGTCCGTCTGTCAGCCTCTCACAGAGCTGGTACAGGATGTCAGTGCAACGCCAGTGAAGCCAATCAAACGTCAGAGATGAAATCCAGCACAACACCCACAGGAAGAAAGTCCGGTGAAGGTCTAAGACATTTTCATCTCTGGAGACATTTTGTGCCGTTACAGCTGGAAAGACAGGTACAAGACTCCAAGCAGTTCTCTGGTGTTGAAAGTTAGCCTCTAAGGCTCTTCTGATTCATGCTCCAAATTTAAGTAATACTTGATCTACCGGCCAAATACCAAATAAAGCTTGTGTGCTCAAGAGACAGAAGCAGTTCCACGTCCAAGATTAAAGCAGGTTTCAGGCTTGGCAGAGCCGAGCAGAGTCACATCAGCAGCATTTCAATACTTGCACAATCAACATTGTACCGTTCGGTTTTGAACGATTTGAACGGCGCGTATGTTGATGAGATGTCTCCAGTGAGTTTCACCAGGAGATTGCTTGAGTTATGAAATGTATGAAAGGCCACACCCTCTTGCACCAGTCAGTATGGGACTTCACATTTTGATTAATATTTGCCCTCAAAGCATTCTGGTTTATCAGTTTCATGTTTCATGGGAAGCACCACCAGATCAGCTTCACCAAACTGTGAGATGTACCCGGTTTTGAGACACACACCTTTGGTATTTGTGGCACTC
>NW_019447960.1:0-1450 GCF_002814215.2 Seriola lalandi dorsalis | reverse complement strand
CACTGGTTTAACTTCTCACCTGCTGCGTCTTCTTCCCAGAGTTCCCAGTGCAGCAGGGGGGCGGCGCTGAGGCTGGAGGAGCTGGTGGAGACGCTGCAGGATCGCAGGAGGAGGGCGGACCAGGCCGTCAGGCTGCAGCTCCAACAGGCGGAGAATGACATCATGGTCCACCAGCAAGAACCAGAGTCCAGACTCGGCTCTGAAGTAAGAGACTGATACTGAGACAGATCCAGTTCTTCATGGAGACCCGGTTATTAGAACCACAGATGCAGTTCTAGCTGATGGGACTTCAGCTTCAGTTAATCATTGTTTCAACCATCTACAGATTTCAAAATAAGAGCGCACAAGATCACTATATCCATAGTTAACAGATCAAATCTCAAACTGCCCTCAGTATTATTTTATCCTGATAACAACATGATGGATTGATGACTGATGGATGAATGAATGAATGATGGATGAATAAATGAATGGATGGATGAATGGATGGATGAATGACTGATGGATGAATAAATGAATGGATGGATGAATGGATGAATGGATGGATGGATGGATGGATGAATAAATGAATGGATGGATGGATGGATGGATGGATGGATGAATGGATGGATGAATAAATGAATGGATGGATGACTGATGGATGGATGGATGAATAAATGAATGGATGGATGGATGGATGAATAAATTAATGGATGGATGAATAAATGAATGGATGGATGGCTGATGGATGATATTAGAGGAGGGTAACTCAGTCCTCAGTCTGTTCTGGTCTCAGGTTTTAAATAAATCCTCCTTCAGTTTCAGTCTCTGGATTTAAAAATATTCAGTCGACTGAAAACAAAACAAGACCTCGTTGAGTCAAGGATCCTAAAATCCAGTTCATGATCCTGAACAGGTTTTCCCAAAACCATCAGAACCCAAAACCCTCTCTACTCTCTCTTCACCACAGGACTGGACTCTCACAGTTTACAAACTCCTGGCCCAAGACCTTCAGTCTGGATCCAGATCAGATCTTGGTCCTGAGTCCAAGTCAGATCTGAAGTCAGGATCCAATTTAGATGTGAAGCTCAGACTGAGTTCACAGAAAACCAGAGACCTTCAGCCTGGATCCAGAGAAGATGTAAGGCCTGGATCTGGATCAGAGACCAGAAACTTAGAGTTAGGAGTAAGATCAGATCTAAAGCCTGAATCCGGATCGGATCTGAAGCCTGGAATCAAATCAGATGTGAAGCTTGGATCTAGATCACATCGAACCAGAGATGTGGACCCTGAATTTAGGTCAGAAGAGACCAGAAACTCCAGATCACAATCCAGACCAGATCTGAAGCTGGACTTCTTACTGGAGGGAAACAGAGACCTGCAGTCTGGATTCAAATCAGACGTTCCATCTGGATCCAGGTCAGATCTGCTGCCTGGATCTAGACCAGAGGAGACCAGTGACATCCAGCCA
>NW_019447959.1:0-1511 GCF_002814215.2 Seriola lalandi dorsalis | reverse complement strand
TTTTTTTCTCCCAGCCTTTTTATCTCTCTCACCATCACTCATACTATCCTTTTTTTCTCCTCCTCACTCAGGCAGCCCAACACAAAACGCACACACACATACACACAGTCTCACACACATACACACAGTCTCACACACATACACGCACAGCTCCAGTTTTGATCACCAGGCAGTATCTGCTCTCATATGGATTAACTGGCAACGGTTTTAACGTTGGAATCGCTTCATGCCAGAGCATGCTATTTTATTCAGACTAATGAGCCCAGAGAACTCTCACTTCCCTTGATAAACTTGATGCATTTTTAACAGACACAAGTCTTAAAACCCCAGATCCCCTGATACATCAGCAGCTCACTACTGTGGCTCGGGCCACTGGCCTCATATGCCGGGCTGCACTGAGCAATAATTGATTTCTAACCCTCCAATACTAAAGATCTATTGCACACATACACATGCAAATACACACCCACGTATGTGTGCTTATCGTAGAGCTTATGGTGTATTGTCTGTCTCTTCACATCATTCTTGTGGGACTCACATGACAGCCCAAGATGCAAGGTGCAGTGATGTAATACATTGACATTGTTCTGATATATTACATATACATATAACATATAAAAACAATGGTTCAGAACTAATGGAGCCAAAAGTGACTGACCAGTTATGTAAAGACCCTTATGATGCTCTTTATGTTAAAATCTCCCTTTCCCAAACTCCTAACCACCTTCCTGATCCCAGCCCCTCATGGTTGATCAGAACTGAACTGAGCTGCACATCAGAACAGCAGCATGGTGGACTCTGCCTTAATTGGGGTGATGTAGGGTTGCACAAGGCGAGGATGATGAAAATGCAGACCTGGAGGGAGAGCTAACTGCATCTATGGGTGTACAAATTCAGCATCAACCACCTTATGCCCCACAGCTGCACCAGGGGTGTGATGCATTCAGAAATGCAACAATTAAAGAATAAGGCTGGCAACAATCTATGCTTTTCTTATGTCTAACAAATTCCATGAAAAGAGCTGCACCAGCAATGAATTAGTTTAGTTAGTTAAGTATAGCCTGGGGAGGATGTCTACCTTAATTGTCTGTGTGATAGAGCTCCATTGTTGTCGACAGTATTTAGCCTTTTTTTTTATAATGAAAACTTTATATGTGACCTGCTTTTAAAGATTTGCATCTTAAGTAGGAACATATGGGCATGGAGCTGAGTGCCACAGACAAGATAAGTTGGCGATCATTCAGAGACAGTTTAAGACATTGTTCTTTCCATGGGATTTGTTGTGAATAAATAATAACTCCAACCTTAAATGTCACTGATGAGACAGCAGACACAGTGACATGTCAGAGGAGGAAAAGCACAGGTGTTAATAGTAAAATGAACGATGGCTGTTCAGTCCTCGGTTTCAGGGTCCTGGTATTGTCCATGCAGGTTCATGAAGAATGAAGCCAGTGTTTATATTATTAGTAACATCTGTGCTTTTCCCACTGTGCTAAGTCAAAATGTCTGCT
>NW_019447958.1:0-1108 GCF_002814215.2 Seriola lalandi dorsalis | reverse complement strand
GCCATGCCTCACCTGATTGTCCACGGATGAGTGGATGTTACTATTTGACGGATGCTTTTCTCTTTTCCATTATTACAACAACAACATCGTCACTCTGTTGATGTGTGGATAAAACTGGTGTGCTATGATATTAAGTTTTAATTGCTGCTGTAGTGTTTTTAAAAAGGGGCTATTTGTATGTTTTCTCTGCCACAGAATGTGGTTTCTTGTCAGGAGCGCATGGTGGTGATTTGGCTTAAAGGTTATAATACATCCTCTGAGCTGCGCTACGTCTTCAGCGCAGATTGGAGGCTACAGTGACTCGGTATCAGATAGTGATAAGATGGGCTAGGGCTAGCATGCTAACTTCAGCAGAATAAAAGACGTGATGGAGAAGAGTTGGCATTGCTTTCCACCACTGGAGACAGCTCTTGCCAATTGAAGGAATGAAGTTTGATACTGAACTCGCAACGTTTCTTCCAGACTGGTAAGTTAACAGCTGTTAATGCCAACGTTGGCTATGTAGCAATAGCAAAACTTACAAATAGCTCCTTCAACACAACACTGTGGCTCAAGTAAAACAAGCAAACTTATCAGGAAGATTCCTAGTTATAAAGAAAGGAAGCAGGAAACTTCCCTCCTAACAAGACACAGCTTGGTAGTAATGTCACCTGTGTGCGACCACTATAGTCGTCCTGTTGGTGCAGACCTTGGCCAGTGAAGCCTGGATGTTCCTCTCAGTTTGGGTGTCCAGTGAAGAAGTGGCCTGATGGACCAAACACAGTATATATGAGTGTAATAAGTAGTATAATGAAATTAAATACTATTTGTTGACATATATTCCACTGCAGAGAAACATTTTAGCTACTAACTGCTAAAATGTGTGAATTTATTGTGAATTTATTAAGTGTGCTAGTGCATTTAATGACTGCTGCGTGACTGAATTGTCTTTGGGATTTAATTTGTTTGGGCCTCTCTTGTAAAAGGGATGTTGGACTCAGTGAAAATTGGACACAGAACTTTATTGACACAGTGTTTAGGACGGCAGTCAAAGCTGGACACGGTCAGGCACGTTAAAGTAATTAAAATCCGGCAGCCTGAGAAGTGCAGAAGACTTAACATGGACACA
>NW_019447957.1:2503-3119 GCF_002814215.2 Seriola lalandi dorsalis | reverse complement strand
GTATGGTTGGATTTTATAGTCTTTTAGAGTATTTTTGAAATAAAGTGTATTTCTTGTTGTAAGTACTTGGACTCATGTCTCTTGCCTGGGGTATAACGAACCTGTGTCCTATTATTGTTAATGGTGAATAATTCCTTGGGTGAAATTCCCAAGGTGGCGTTGTCAGGCAATTAAAATAGAATTTGGATTGGTGTGACCCACTGCTCGACGCTGCGACACATATATATATACACACACAAGGAACCTAATTACAAAATAAAACAGGAAGTGAGAAAAGTCCAAACAAAACTAACAAAAGGTGTCTGCCATAGCAAACCATGACAGGCGCAGAGAAAGATGAGATGTATATTAATGTGTGATCTCCCTTTTTTAACAAACCAATACATAGACAAATGAAGAATCGTAAGAGCAAAAGGCCAGAGGGAAAAAGAGCGTAAAAGGAGCAGAGGGAGGGAGCGATCGATGAGGAGAGTGTTAATGGGGCTAAATAGTTTTTTAACAACCGTGGACACTGCAGACAAAGGTCACACACACAAACACATTTGTGACTCATGCTTTTCACCCATATAAATGTCAATAAACAAACAAACACACACACACACACACACACACACAC
>NW_019447957.1:0-1080 GCF_002814215.2 Seriola lalandi dorsalis | reverse complement strand
CAGTTTTCTGGAACATGAAGAGAAATCTCTCACAACTGTAGAAATCTGACAGATATCTGAGGACATGACTTCCACATAAAAGCTGAGTAGCGCGCTCATGAGAAAAACAAAAATGCAGTTTTCCTGCCATGAAGTCAGCACAAAGAGGAGGTCAGGATAGAAGGGACCAAACAACAGACTTCAGCGCAGGAGACCGCTGTTCGTTTTCCTGGCGAAGGCTAAAGGTGGTGGTTACAGTATTTGTATGATATCATCATGTGATAGCCATTTCAATGTAATGAGGACATCTTTGTGAAAGGCTATGTTTAAATTGAGAGAAAAATTCAAATTCTTTTTATGTAATTATCTTTGACATGTTCTTGCTTGTTTGTTGACATCAAGGTGGGATCTTGTTCTTAAGCCTCCACCGTCCTGGAGGCTGAGGCCAACCTCAGCAGGAAATCACCTGATCTGGTTCACCTGTGCCTTCCGGTCTATTAAGGCCCTCTAATTTTTTTACACTCTGTGCTTTCGTTGATGATGTTGCCGCCCTACACACCCTGTTTGTCTTGCCTTAACCTCAGTTTTAATAAATTACTCTTGCATTAAGCTTAATTTTTGGGTAGACTCCCTGTCACGTTCCCTGAGCCAGTCTGTAGCTGCGTTTTCATTAACATGCTTAATACACAATATGAACTAATAAACAAGTAATGGAAGCACAGGAATTTTGGGAGAACTCTCAAGTATCGCAAAAAAACGTATAAGCTCATATGAGGTGGTTTTGGTTAGTTTTAAATTTTGGAATTGGATATGTACATAAAAAAAAGGTTGGATGGAAACGCCCCTAGTGCTCCGGTGAGGTGCGGACATGAGGAGGCTCGATTCAGCCCCTGGTTACCAGGGCCATTATTACAAGCCATCTAGTCCTTACATAACCAGAGTTTGAGTTGTGCTCTCTGCAGGAAGTCTTCAGGTGAACACCTGAAGAGCTCAGTGGGAGCGTGTGAACAGCACCAGGTGGATTTAGCTTTGCTCTGGGAAGTGAGTATCAAAGAAAAGAGATGTGGACAGATGCTTGTGAATTCCTCCTTTCAGTATTCA
>NW_019447956.1:0-1098 GCF_002814215.2 Seriola lalandi dorsalis | reverse complement strand
GGAAGACTTTAGCAGGTGTACCTTGCTGCTACAGAAACAGAATGTATGGAGAGCATCGAGATGCTAGGAGTGTGTGTGTTTGTGCTGTTTGCTACATCAACAACACACCAAAGCAAGCTGACAAAAAAGAACTGAACATTGCAGAAAATGTTTTTGGAAAGGTGGAAGTAAAAATAATACAACATAACATTCACTTGATTCACTACAGAACCTCTCCACTGAGAGCATGGACTTCAGTGTGAAAGGGCTGGGACCTTGTGACACTAAAAGTCAATGAGCTTTTTATCATAAAAGCTTTTCATAGAAACTAGAGATTAACATAAGCCCTTATCTTGACATTGTAGCTATGCCTGCCATTGTAGAAACAGCACAAATTAGCCCAACACTTCACAACACCCATCACAGTTGAAATCAGTCGAGGAAGATGTATTCAGGTTGTTTACCAATAGTAAACTGTTGAAATACTCCATTACAAGGAAGTGTGGAAGTACAAATCTAGAATTCAAAATATTACCTAAGTAAAGGTACAGAGTTATTACAAACAAAGTTTAAAAGTATTATTCGTGCAAAAAGACCTGTGTGAGTGTAATATAATATAATAATATTGTTGTTAGTTAAGGTTTTAATCTTGTTAGGTTATTAAACCTAAAACAATGCAACATATTTTGCAAGATGATTATATCCATCCATCCATTAGCTATACCACTTATCCTTATAGGGTCGAGGGGGAACTGGAGCCATTCCCTGCTGACATTGAGCGAGGGCAGGGCACACCCTGAACTGGTCGCCTGTCTATCACGGAGCTGACATGTAGAAGATGATCATATGTGTTGGATAAAAAAAGCAGTGGTGGGCCGTCAGGGCCAGCAAGGCCTTCTCTGCTGGCCTAACATAACCAGAAATCATCATCATCATAATTATGATAAAAGTTAATTCAATTTTTAATTTACCTTCCCTGTCTTCATGTCACATTATGCTCCTTCCAGTGTTGTTGTGTTTAGGTTAGAGTTTTTATCCAATCAGAATTCAGCTAGCTTGTGTTGCCTCGTGTATGAAATCTGCCGAGGCCTTCAGAATCAACAATGCGGGCGTCTGTGC
>NW_019447955.1:0-1113 GCF_002814215.2 Seriola lalandi dorsalis | reverse complement strand
GTAGTATGGCATAAAAATGCCAAAAAACGTCATAGTATACTATGGCATAAAATGTCAAAAAAACGTCATAGTATATTAATGCATTAAAGGTCATAATAACGTCATAGTATGGCAAGGAAACAAGAAACAAAGTAAAGTAAGTCATAAAAATGCCAAAAGACGTCATAGTGTAGTATGGCATAAAAATGCCAAAAAACGTCATAGTATAGTATGGCATAAAATTTCAAAAAAACATCATAGTATATTAAGGCATAAAAAGTCATTAAAATATCATACTATGCTATGGCATAAGAAAACATAGTATAAGTAATGCATAAAATGTCTAAAAACATTATAGTATAGTAAGGCATAATATGTCACAGTATTGTGCAGCGTAAAAATGTTATCTGATAGTATTCCATAAAAACATCAAAAGACATCATAGTATAGTCTCATAGAACAATCACACTTTGAACTTTAGTTTATCACACTTGCTACCTTTGTCCCTCTAAGACCTAGCTTTATAAATCCCATTATGTGAATCTATCTTTTCATGTATGCTTTTTTCTGGTACTGCATGGTACAAACTTAGGAGTTGCGTCTCTTTGACCACACAGGTGTTTCTCTCTGAGGTTGACACTTTTGATGGTACGCAGAATTGTTCACACACACACACACACATCATGACGATGCCTCCTTTACTTATTTCTCTAATAAGTGCATGGCCACTCTTTGGCCTCAGTCTGCAATTAATCTCTGTTGGGACTGCTGGCTGATCTTTTGCAAAGATGGTATTAAAAGACAGGGATAACTTGATCGTTTTGTCAACTTTTTATTTTCAGATTTCCATCACAGTAGTAAGGCATAAAATGTCATGAAATGGTCTTAGTATAGAAAGGCATAATACAACATGGTATAAAATGTCAAAATACGTCATAGTATGATTTGGCATAAAACGTCATAAAAACATCATAGTATATTAAGGCATAAAAGGTCATAAAAACGTCATAGCATGGGAAGACATAAGACGACAAAAAAAACATCATAGTAATTAAGGCATTGAAGGTTTTCAAAATGTCATAGTATGGTAAGGTGTAAGACAACATAGTATAGTATGGCATAAAAATTTCAAAA